>NC_057812.1:218683707-218690431 GCF_018294505.1 Triticum aestivum | reverse complement strand
AGTTAGCAGCAGTAGCGAAGGAATCGCTCGATCGAGTTCAGTTAACATCCATCGATCGATCGCTCGGGTTCAGTAACGCGTAGCCTGCAGTGCAATCGCTCGGGTTCAGTTAGATCCCAACGCCTCGCTCGGGTTCAGTTAGAGCCAATGCCTCGCACACACGCGCGTACGTGTATGAGAGAAACGCGCATCGCTCGGCCCCCGACCTCCCACCATAACCGGGAACTCCCTGAAATTTTCCTCCTTCTCGCTTCTACCACGGTTTTTTCCGACATGGACGGCCCAAAGAATGTCATGCAGCTGTGTCTCTGGCCCGCCCAGGAAGAAAAGCCCATTTTCTATCATGATTTTTTGTCATAGAAGTAGGACCCACCACATCTATGATGATACCGGGTTTTGTCACAATTATCATCATAGAAGTGTCATATGTATGACAGAAAAAATATTCGTTCGGCCCAAAATGTCACGGATGTGTCTTTTTTTTGTAGTGCCTACCACGCCGGAGCTTGGTCAGAGAGAACGGCGGGTACCGCAGATCGGAACGTGCTGCCTCAACGCCGTCGAACGGAGAAATGATGCACATCCTCCCTTTCCACCGGTGGATGGGATGCAGCCGGATCACTGACCAACGGTGAGAGAGAGAGGCCACCGCCGCCTTGTGTGAGATGATGTGACGAGAGACAAACCTCGGCAGGCAGGCTCCATTCTATATAGTGGAGCAGATTTTTCCATTTTCCCCACGGCATGCAATTGTTTTATATTCTATACTACACGCCATTGAGGAGGAATATATAACTTTATTTGATACAAACGTGTCAATTCAAACTTTGTTCCATCTAGGCGTGGTACCCGACCCTCCTTTGAGTAAACAACCGCTACACGCGTCAAATTATCACGTGGGCTGCCTTTTCATATAGAAAACAAACTCCACCATGTACCCACACGGGTGTGGCCCGGAACAAGACGTGAGTATGTGCGTCCTACGTGCACCTCTTCTTTAGGTGCAGGTACGTATGTGGGTGGGTGTGAGAGAGATGGTTTGTGCGAAACCGAGGCAATGTGTCGATGATATCTCAAACAAAAAAAACGTAACATATGCAATGTGTGTGAAATAGAGTCATGGATATATCATATATAGGGGAGCGATCCACGAGAAGAGAGTGGAGGGATCATCGGTGTGAGATATCGATAGAATCAAAAACAGGGATGAAGTGTGTGGCTGCGCGGTCGATAAAGAGTGCCATCAAATTTGTGTTTGCCCATGTCAAAGATACCGGGCGGCTGGCCTACTGGAATTTGAGAGGGCAGAGGTGCAGTTTTTCTCTGTGGCATGGATACCTACCTACAACGTTCGACTATCGGTGGGGGGGAGGGGGCAGAGACCTAACTATAGAGAGGTAGATCGACTAGTATATGTGTGGAGAAGGAGAGAGACCTAGCTATGTATAGTGGGAGATTGATCGGCATCCATGGATATGTGTAGAATAGGAATAAAGTTGGGAGAAAGACAAAGGTAGAGCGTCGGAGGGTTGGTGGTGGAGTGGCGTCTCACAAATGGTGGGAGAGCCCTGCTAGACAAACGGAGGGTGCAAGTGCAATATCAATAAGAGAGGGCGGGGATGTCTGTCTCTCTATGCACGTGCGTGTGAGAGACGGGTCGGGAGGTATGCAGGGATTATGAGGGGAGACGATATGGTTGTGGTAAGCATACGTAACTACATAGCAAGATCAACTGTCGTGTGTCCGAGAAAGGTAGAGACATAACCAGTGAGGTAAGTCTATCGGTGCGTGGGGAAAAGAATTATAGTCGACCTAGCTATATGTAGGGAGATCAGTACGTATACAGGCATGCATGTGTTAGAAGCAAATAAGGTCCGGATAGACAGACATGCGGAAAGGGGTGCGGCTAGGAGGTGGTGCGAGAGGCCTACTATGTCGAGGGGGGAGTGTGAGACTATCAGATCGATGAAAAGAGGGGCGGGAGTGTGCACCTGCGTGGAACCATATTGTACATAGGGGGCATGGATGGTGAAAAGAGAAGAGGGGAAGTATGTGTTTGTGGTAGGCACACTTGGCTAGAGAGGTATATTGACCGGTGTGTGCCGGAAAGAAGGAGTCGGGGGGCCTACACACACCACAGGTGAACGACCTAAAGATAAATAACGAACGTGCGCGATGGAGGGGACGCTGAGGGAGGGTGGGAGGGGCGGGCGTGTGCATGCACGATAGAAAATTAGCGCTAGCTAGCTACAAAGAGAAGAGGATTGTGAAGGTGTTAAAGATGAACATAGATCATAATTCATTATAAAAAAGTGGATACGGATACTTGAAGAAGATATCTGTAATGCCCTCGATGCGGCTATATCTCCCACGTGTCGAAGCACGACTTAGAGGCATAACCGCATTGAAAGCAATGTCGCAAGTGAGGTAATCTTCACACAACCCATGTAATACACAAGGGAAAGAGATACATAGTTGGCTTACAATCGCCACTTCACACAAGTACATGAATAAAGCATTACATCATCCAGATAAAATCAAGGTCCAACTACGAAACCAAAATAAAAGAAGACTACCCCAAATGCTACACAGATCCCCGATCAACCCGACTGGGCTCCACTACTGATCAACTAGAACGAAACAACACAAAGGACAAGATCTTCATCGAGCTCCTCCTTGAGCTTGGTTGCGTCACCTGCTCGGTAACATCGGCACCTGCAAACTGGTTTTTGGAAGTATCTGTGAGTCACGGGGACTCAGCAATCTCACACCCTCGCGATCAAGACTATTTAAGCTTATAGGAAGGGTAAAAGGTATGAGGTGGAGCTGCAGCAAGCGACTAGCATATTTGGTGGCTAACAACGCAAATGAGAGCGAGAAGAGAAGGCAAAAGCACGGTCGAACAACTATGATCAAGAAGTGATCCTAGAACAACCTACGTCAAACATAACTCCAACACCGTGTTCACTTCCCGGACTCCGCCAAGAAGAGACCATCACGGTTACACACGTGGTTGATGTATTTTAATTAAGGTCAACTTCAGGTCTTCTACAACCGGACATTAACAAATTACCATCTTCCCATAACCGCGGGCACGGCTTTCGAAAGTTCAAATCCCTGCAGGGGTGTCCCAACTTAGCCCATCACAAGCTCTCACGGTCAACGAAGGATATTCCTTCTCCCAAGACAATCCGATCAGACTCGGCATCCCGGTTACAAGACATCCTCGACAATGGTAAAACAAGTCCAGCAAGACCGCCCGATGCGCCGACATCCTGATGGGAGCTGCACATATCTCGTTCTCAGGGCAACACCGGATGAACACTACGTACAGCTAAAACCAGCCCTCAAGTTTCCTCTAGGTGGCGCTGCAAGTGGCTCTGTTTCGGACCAACACTTAGACAAGCACTGGCCCGGGGGGTTAAAATAAAGATGACCACCCTTGGGCTGGCCTAACCGAAGGGAAAAAGGCTAGGTGGCAAATGGTAAAACCAAGGTTGGGCCTTGCTGGAGGAGTTTTATTCAAAGCGAACTGTCGAGGAGTTCCCATTATAACCCAACCGCGTAAGGAACGGAAAATCCGGGAACATAACACCGATATGACGGAAACTAGGGCTGCAAGAGTGGAACAAAACACCAGGCATAAGGCTGAGCCTTCCACCCTTTACCAAGTATATAGATGCATTAATTTAAATAAGAGATAATGTAATATCCCAACAAATATCCATGTTCCAACAAGGAACAAACTCCAATCTTCACCTGCAACTAACAACGCTATAAGAGGGGTTGAGCAAAGCGGTAACATAGCCAAATAACGGTTTGCTAGGACAAGGTGGGTTAGAGGCTTGGCTTAACAATATGGGAGGCATGATAAGCAAGTGCTAGGTATCGCAGCATAGGCATAGCAAAAGAGCAAGCAACTAGCAAGCAAAGATAGAAGTGATTTCGAGGGTATGGTCATCTTGCCTGAAATCCCGCAAGGAAGAAGAACGAGTCCGTGAAGAAGACAAACGGACATAGTCGAACGAATCCTCACAACACGACATTACCGGATTACCGAGACGAAGTAAACCGGAAAGAAAGCAAACAACATAGTAAACAACCACCACATAAGCATGACATGATGCTCAACCAAATATGATGCATGTCCGGATTAATGAGGCAAGGCATGGCAAAGTGCAACAAACAATACTACAATTTAAGTGGAGCTCAATATGCATCGGGATGCATATTGACGAAACACCACATCAATTATTTAGTTCTCTCTCGGTTAGGTACTCAACAATATGATCGGGATAAGCGACTGTTTCTGGAGACCGAAAACGTCCGACGTTTGACCGACTATATTGTCGCTATAGTTAATCGCTGGGGCGTCAAACGAACTCCGAATGCGTTGAAACTGGACAGGCGGTCTATCTACACTATAATAAGACCACATGCCAACTTTCATTCCATTCCAAGAACGGTTTCGAGCCACTTATAAAATAATATTTTGGACGTACCGCAGGTGCGTGCAAGTGTGTCTGGACTCAGAACGGACAACGGAAGGAACGGGGAGACCGGGATAGATTCAAGTTCTGAAAACATGATGACGCAATGCACATGATGACATGATAAGATGCAACACGCAAGCAAATGACATGGCAAGGTCGGCGAATAACTGGAAGACACTTGGCGCATCAGTCTCGGGGCGTCACAGTATCATAATGTAGAACACAGATTGTAATTTGGGCTAATGTGTGGCTTTTGCAACTCAGGGCTAAATACTTGTCATAATGTAGGGAGCGGGGCACTATACTTTGTGTGATAAACATGGTGTACGTATGGAACATGGTTTAGATTATGAGTATATAGTTAGTACATCAAATGTACTATTATTTGGAATCAACATCAAGTGTATTCAAAAGATTGAATATGAGTTCATATAGTACACATAGTTCATATCTATCTCTATAGTAATCATGTAGTGTGTTGTTAAGGTAATACACGAATGATAGTTGAAGTTGGCAACAATCATGATTGTAGATTCTTATTGAAATAGAGAAACAAATTCAAATTCACTTCAAATTGCAGCGGTAGTATAGACATTTGGAATGCACAAAAATGTTGGCATGAGTAGGTTACATGCATTATACAGCTAGCGAAAAAATTTAATTGGACATAACATGGACCCATACTCCCTCCTTCCATCTATAGAGGGCCTAATGCATTTTTAAGACCGCCTTTGAGTATTGACAAGATTAATAGTACATGACATGCACAATGTGAAAATTAAATCATTGAAAGCTCCTATCACACACGAATTTAACGGTGTGCTTTGTGTAAGTTGCATGTCATATATTATTGCTCTAATATTTGGTTGGTTAAATTTAGCCTCAAAAAATGCATTAGGGCCTATATAGAAGAAAGGAGGGAGTAGCTTTGAATAGCATTTGTATAGTAAACGGGACAAGACTCTCTCTTTGTGTGGTGTGAATAGTTTTTATTTTTTTCATTTTTTCGTTGAGGGAAGTGCGAATTGATTTGGTACGTACAAGTACAATATTACATGTTAGGCTTGTCCTTAAAATTCAACCCGCTCCTTGTTAGGTCCTGAAAATTCTGATATCGTGCTCCCAAAACTGGCGCCTTCACAACCCGCCCTTGCTATCCCGAAATTACAACAAGCGTGAAAAATCCCTCCAGCTGCCAAATCCCGACACGCGGAATCCCCCTTCTAACCCTAAGCCAAAAGGGCCGCTAGTTCAAATCGGTGGGGGTACTTTTGTAACACACCCTACATTTTGGATAAGCGCGTCCCTAAGCCATGGTTCCCCCCTCCCATCGCCTCCTTTTCGCCATTCGAAATATGGCCGCCATAACCTCTCCGCTCCAGCCGTGAAACCCCATTATCCTCCGTCCGCCACCTCACCGCTACCCAGCCGGAGCCTTTCCCCGACGATGTCGTCCATCGCAACAGCTCGACGTCCCTTATCCGCCTCCCTGGATGAGGATCCATCGTCCATCTCGTCGACCCTCCGGTTCAGCCGCCCCGTCCTCCACCTCCAAGGAGTTGCTCTGACAATCGCCTCGTCTATCGCAGCTGCTCCATCCCCACAGCGCCGCCTTAACCTGCTACACCGGAACCATAGCATCCTCACCGACTCCTCGGGCGAAGCCGAGGCCTACTAGGCGCCACCAAAGAGGTTGTACACTCATTGCATCGCACCTTCTCCTTAACTCGACCACCAGGTGCCGACGGTGCTCCATCCTGCACCCCCATGGAGCGGCTACCTCGAAGCCAGCGCCACGGGCGACATCTCCATGGTGGCTCTCCCCAGTGCAAGGCCCCTTTGGTGGCGGCATCCATAGCAGCCGGATCTGTTGTTGCTGCTCCGGCTCTTGCTTGCTCGTGCTGGTGTTGCTGCTCGGGCTCTCGCTCGCGCTGCTGCTGCTACTCCGGCTCTCGCTGGTTCCTCGCGCTGCTGCTCTCCCCTCGCTCGTGCTGCTGCTCTGCTCCGATTTAGCTACACTTCAGTTGACTGAATCAACTTTTGGGTCAGTTGATTTTCAGGGGGGTGGTGGGTCTCGCCGGAGTTAAGGAAGAACCACCTACAGCGGGGAGGGGGGCTCGCCGGAGAGGTATCCCACTATCTATCTTAGGGTTCTGGGTGGGGTGCTGCTCATCGGCTATGGGGGCGCCGTGGTGGGGTGGTGGCGTGGGGATCGCCGGAGAAAAAGCTTG
>NC_057812.1:218327299-218346961 GCF_018294505.1 Triticum aestivum | reverse complement strand
CCCCGACACCGACACAGCACTACCCCGACATCGACACGACACCCTGACCCCCCGACCCCGAAACAGCACCCCGACCCCGACATGGCACCCCGACACCGACAGGACACCCCGACCACCGACACCTCCCGAAAAGGTGTTCTTTGGCCTTCCAGAGGCCGACGGGGTCATATATTTGTGAATTATTAGTTAGGTCATATATTTTTCGATTTTGTTATGAAAAACATCATATATAATTGTGTTGATCATGTAGTTTTAAATGTGCCGTTGTTTCATCGCTGCGAGGTTTGGTGTTCGACGACCTCGCCGTGCGTTTGACGAGCTCTGCCCCTTCGTTCGTGGGTGAGCACAAATGACAAGTCCTCCTCCCCCATTAATTATTTGATCTATTCCGATGAAACTTGATAGCTAGCTATATATGTGTCTTGAATCATCAGTATGTGTAACCAATATGTGTCTCCCGTTCGAAAGCGTCATAGTTATAAATATGCATGCATTTGCATATTTATAACCTTGATTCTTTCGAATTGTCCAACGCTATCCATGGATAGCCCGAGTATGTGTAGATTGGGTTCGTTTTCCCATATGCTTTGCTCCGGATCCGACGCATATATTTCGTTAGTGCCTCCCCTGTTGTTCTCCGGGTACACATCCTCTCTGTTTATTGCAGAGACGTGTATCAGGAGAACAGCGGGGAGGTGCTGCCAAAATTTTGCGTCGGATCCGGAGCATAGCATGGGAAAATAAACCCAATCTACACATACACGGGTGGGATTAGGACCTATCATTACCTATTAGAGTGTAGGTTGCATGGACGTAATAAAATTGACAAAGTAGATCAACTGATGAATATATACATGGTGAATTACATATATAATTGTTGTGTGTCCAGTAGCTCTGAAAGTCAAGATGAGTGACCGTGCTTGGATGTATACCGGTCACACTGGTCAGAACAAATGGAGCGCTGAATGGTTCACAAAAACTAAGGGGTTTGTGCAAGCCGCATTTGCAAATGGCCAAAAGAAAACCTGGTGCCCCTGTTTCTGGTGCGGCAATTGGGAAAAGAAGACAGAGGCTGAAATGGGCAAACACCTGCAGAAGAGTGGTTTTACGCCCGATTATACGGTGTGGACATTTCATGGTGAGTCTGCCCAACGTGACCGAGCTGAGGTGGATCGTCGTCGCACCGACGAGCATGGTACCGGGATGGAAAACATGGTGCATGCTATGATGATGCTTGGGATTCGGACGAGGAGATGGAGGAATCTGCAAAGGCCTTCAATGAAATGTTGGAGTCTTCGAAACGTCCGCTCCACGAGCACACTGAGCTTTGTCAGTTGGATGCCATCTCACAAGTAATGGCTCTGAAGGCTCAGTTCAACTTGGGCAGAGAATGCTATGACGCAATTATGACAGTATTTGGACGCTTTCTACCCAAAGGCCATGTAATGCCTGCAAACCTGTACCAGTCGGACAAAATCCTCCGTGCACTGAAGATGCCCTATGAGAAGATACATGCCTGTGAGAAAGGATGTGCCTTATTTAGGCTTGACTATGCGGACTTGAACTATTGTCCCATTTGCAAGTCTTCCAGGTATATTGTGGTAGACAACGGTATGGGTGAGAAGACACAGACCAAAATCCCCGTTAGTGTTCTTCGGTATATGCCAATCGTACCAAGATTTCAACGTCTTTTCATGGTCGAAGAGACGGCCAGACAGATGACATGGCACAAAACAGGCAAAAGAACCGAACTAGATGCAGATGGGAATCTGATGATGGTACACACATCGGATGGTGTTGCGTGGAAAAAGTTTGATGAATTACATGCTGACAAAGCGGCAGATCCGAGGCATCCTCGAGTCGGCATCAGCACGGATGGGTTCAGTGTGTTTGGTATGACGGCAGCCCAATACAGTTGTTGGCCCATATTTGTCTTTCCACTCAATCTCCCCCCCGGACAGATTATGCAAATAAAGAACATTTTCCTGACGTTGATAATTCCAGGACCCAACTATCCGGGCAAAAATATGAATGTGTACATGCAGCCGCTTAAGGACGAATTGCAAGAAGCCTGGGATAATGGGTTCAAGACATACGACACCTTTAGCAAACGGAACTTCATAATGCGTGTCTGGTACATGTACTCGACGCATGACTTGCCGGCGTATGCGCTATTCATTGGCTGGTGTGTGCATGGAAGGTTCCCGTGCCCCACATGCAAGGGAGCTCTTGAGTTTCGTTGGCTTCAGGCCGGTCGCAAGTTTTCTTGCTTCGACATGCATAGATAGTTCCTGGATCCTCGCCATAAGTTCAGGAAAGACAAGAAGAACTTCATCAGGGGTAGAGTTGTCAAAAACTCTGCACCACCTGCATTGACAGGCCAACAGACCCTGGATCAGTTAAACACTCTCGAGCCAGATCCACAACGTCCAAGGTACTTCAAGGGGTATAATACTAAGCACGCGTGGACTCACAAAACATGCTTATGGGATCTGCCTTACTTCAAAGACCTCCTTTGCCCACACAACATCGACGTGATGCACACTGAGAAGAATATCGCCGAGGCACTTTTTGGTACATTGTTCGGCATAGATGGGAAGTCAAAGGATAATACTAAGGCTAGAGTCGATCTGGAGGTGCTATGTGATAGGCCGTTACAAAACATGAAAGAACCGAAAGGAAAGTAGAACTGGACGAAGCCAAAGGCATGGTTCAATCTTGGAAGGCCAGCTATGAGGGAAATTCTCTTGTGGGTGCAACAGCAGTTGATGTTCCCCGATGGGTATGCAGCGAATCTAAAGAGGGGAGCGAATCTTGATAAACTGAAGATATTTGGTCTCAAGAGTCATGATTGGCACATATGGATTGAGCGGGTAATGTCGGTGATGTTGCGTGGCTTCATCCCTGAGGATGAATGGCTAGTACTGGCAGAACTCAGCTATTTCTTCCGTGTTCTTTGTGCGAAAGAACTATCGCCTGGCGTGCTAGAAGAAATGGAAGAGTTGGCGCCGGAGTTGATCTGCAAGTTAGAGAAGATCTTTCCACCGGGCTTCTTTAATCCAATGCAGCATTTGATTTTGCATCTCCCGACCGAGGCAAGATTGGGGGGGCCCGTGCAAAATTGTTGGTGCTACCCAACTGAGAGGATGCAGAAGACGCTTCGAGAAAAATGTAAAAATAAACGTAGAATTGAAGCATCGATGGCTGAGGCATTCATCACAGAGGAGGCGGCAAACTTTGTAACAGCGCACTACGAAGCCAAAAATCATCATTTGCATAATCCGAAGCCTCGGTACAATGCTGACGAGCCTAAAAAGGGTGGATCCAACCTCAGCCTATTCAAAGGGAATCTCGCACCAGCTAGTGTTTCACATCCAGTATCTTTGGATAACGAAGAATGGCGGACCATTTCGTTGTATATCTTCAACAACCTGATAGAAGTGCGGCCGTACATCGAGTAAGTTCTCGGTACATTGTTTCACAACTTCTATTTCCTTTGAACTACTCTTATTCCTGGATATGTCATACAGTCGATACGTCGCCATATTCTCATATGGAGCGGAGATCCAAAAGGATTCTGTCGAAGAGTATGAGCTTCTCTCAAAGCAAGGATGTGGCTATCCCGGTTTCATCTCTTGGTTCAAACAAACGGTAATTTCTATTAGACAATTTCATTTCTTTCGCTAATTTGTGCATAATGCAACAATCCTTTCATATTAAACTTGTAGGCTAATTCAGAGTCTATGGACGCCGAATTGAGACAAGTCGCTAATGGTTTTGACTATAAGGTCCGTTCATTTGACAAGTACGACATCAACGGGTATCGCTTTCGTACCTATGGCAAAGAGCTATCTATGGCCGACCGAAAGTCAACAAATTGTTGTGTATCTTCTATCGGCGAAGGAGGTACCGAGTATTATGGGAGAGTTGAAGCAATTTATGAACTTCTGTTCTATGGTGAAAACCCATCGAATGTCGTAGTCTTCAAATGTTATTGGTTTCAGCCGAAGGAGACTAGAAGGACTCATGAACATGTAGGGCTAGTTGAAATCAACCAAAGCACTCATTTAGATGTTCCTGATGTCTATATTATGGCTCAACAGGCGACCCAAGTATTCTATCTACCGTTGGCCTGCCAAACTAATCCAAATCTGAAAGGTTGGGATGTCGTTTATGAAGTGCCGCCACGTGCTAGACTTTCTCCCCCAAAGGAAGAGGATTATGAACCTCACATTAACCCAGACACATATGAACCTCACATTAACCCAGACACATAGGGTTCCAAAAAGCGTTTCAAGAACAGCTATACTTCACCCCAAAACATTGAAGTAGACAGCGACAATGAATCTGACATCACCCCAGAGGAGGAACAAGAAGAGCCGGAACAAGAAGAGGTTACTGCTGCGGATGACCTGTCAATGCTTGACCGATTACGTCAAGGTGGCCTTGCACATGTTGATGCCAATGAACCCTATGAGCCCGTCATTGATTATAGTGATGATGATGATTATGCATTTATTGATGATACTGATCGAGATTATTAGTAGTGTCAGGTATTACATTTTTTTATGTTGTACTTGATGATGATACACTTAAGTGATACACATATTATTATTCATGTCGGTCTTTTATTAGTAGTGTCAGGTATTATTCATGTTGTAACTCCAGACAAGCATCGCACGATCCTTCTCCAGCTACCGACACGAGCCACCCCGCTCCTACACCTCCTGGATCTTGGTAAGTTTATCTAGTGTTTTGCTTAACACATGCATAAAGACCTAGACTTAGCTTTATTTCCTCCAATGCTTACCATAATGACCTAGACTTAGCTTCTTCTCCTCCAAAATGACTTAATAAGCTTACTGACCTCCAAAACCATCCATTTTACCTAAGTTAGCTCTAAAACGATCTGTACTTAGCTTACTTATGTCAAAAATTGCATAATTAGCTTAGTTAGCTCATAGACGATCCATTTTACCTAAGTTAGCTCTAAAATGACCCATTTTACCTAGGTTAGCTTATAAATGATCCAGTTCATCCAAGTTAGCTCAAAAATGACCCATTTTACCTAGATTAGCTCCTAAATGATCCATTTTACCTATGTTAGCTTTAAAATAACCCATTTCACCTAGGTTAACTCCAAAATGACCCATCTTACCTAGGTTATCTCATAAACAATCCATTTCAACTAATTTAGCTCATAAACGATCCATTTAACCAAGTTAGCTAAAAATGATCCATTTCACCTAAATTAGCTCTTAAATGATCCATTTCACCTAAGTTAGCTCAAAAAGATCCATTTCAACTAAATTAGCTCATAAATGATCCATTTCACCTAAGTTAGCTCAAAAACGATCCATTTCAACTAAGTTAGCTCATAAATGATCCATTTCACCTAATTTAGCTAAAAAACGATCCATTTCACCTTAGTTACCTCAAAAACGATCCATTTGACCTTAGTTAGCTCATAAATGACCCATTTCAACTAAGTTAGCTCATAAATGATCCATTTCACCTTAGCTAGCTCATAAACGACCCATTTCAACTTAGTTAGCTCATATATGATCCATTTCACGTAAGTTAGCTCATAAATGATATACTCTTCTTGTTCTAGTCTTCTTCTTGTTCTACTCTTCATGTTCTAGTCTTCTTCTTGTTCTACTCTTCTTCCTGTTCTACTCTTCTTGTTCTAACTTTCTTATTTTTCATTTTGCAGATTTCATTCACTTGACGAAAGCTTGCATAGATGGACTGCTCCTTATCCCTTTCTTTGTTTCTTTTGTATCGTTGAACTACGCATGTATTGTTGGATGAAACTGTTGTAATATATATGGTTGGATGCCTCTATGTTGAACTTGTTATGTATGATGGAACTATGCATGTAATATATATGGTTGGATGATGAAGTTATGTGTTGGATATCTTATATGTTTGCTCTGTAATGGCCTTTTGAAATATATCTATATATGTCATATATATTTGTGATGAAAATTGTTGGATTTAATAAAAAACAGATAAAAGAGCCAATATGCAGGCTCTTTGCCGTCTGCCACCGACGGCAACGGGCTCTTTGCCGTCTGCCGCGGACGCCAAAGAAGACACGTGGCATCTAGCTGTGCTTCCTAGGAGCTGACCCATTTGGTCAGTTTGCCTACAGTGGCAGACGGCAAAGACTTTGCCATCAGTGGCGGACGGCAAAGAACCTCCACTTTGCCATCAGTGGCAGACGGCAAAGAACCTGCCATGTAGTGACGTGTAGATGACATCATACGGCGAACGGCAAAGACACTAGAAATTTTGCCGTCAGCGGCGGACGGCAAAGGTCTGCCGTTAGCCACTTAACAGACTGACAGCCCAATTATTGCCGTCCGCTCTCTTTGCCGTCCGCCGCAGACGACAAAGGGCCTCTGCCGTCAGCCGCCAGGAAGCAGACGGCAAAGTAGCTGTTTACCGTAGCCTACTTTGCCGGAGCCTTTTGCCGTCTGCGCCTGACGGCAAATGCCTTTGCCGTCCGCCGTTCATGCCTTTGCCGTCCGCCGTGGCAGACGGCAAAGTAGCTGATTCCTGTAGTGTTTATTCATAACAAGCTGAATCAAGAACGATGAACTCATCATATTTACAAAAACAAAAGAGGTCGAGTTCATACCAGCTTTTCTCATCTCAGTCAGTCCATCATATATCATCATAATTGCCTTTCACTTGCACGACCGAACGATGTGAATAATAATAAGAGTGCACGTGCATTGGACTAAGCTGGAATCTGCAAGCATTCAATAAACAGGATAAGACAGGGCAATATGGGCTCTTGGTTAAATCAACAATAAAGCATATAAGATCCTCTTCAACAATTTAATCATGGTCTTCTCCTACTGACCCCCATAGAAAAGAAAAGAAATAAAACTATTTACACAGGAAAGCCCCCAACAAGCAAAAGAAGAACAGGAAATCTTTTTGGGTATTCTTTTTAATTACTACTACAAGCATGGAAATTAAACTGATTAAAAGCTACAACTATTTTTTTTCTTAAGGTTTATTAAACACACAAGAAGAAAGCATAAAAGGAAATAAACTAGTATGGATGATACAATGAAAAAGTATGAGCATCGACATCTAGCAATGAGTGTGTGTGAACATAAATGTAATGTCGGTGAGAAATACGTACTCCCCCAAGCTTAGGCTTTTAGCTTAAGTTGGTTTATGGCCACGGCTGGCGTGGCTGATATCCATAATAATAGTTGTTGGGGTCGTACTGTGATACAACAGCTATCGCCTCCCAAGCTGCAGTGTGGCGATGAGCGGCCTCCGCTCTCCTCTCGTACTCATCTGCCTCCTCTCTGGTAATAGTATATCCTCCTCTTGCCTGATAACCAAAGAAAGCAGGAGCAGGGAGACTAATATGGACAGCACGGCGTCTATCAAAGATTAGTCGGTACTGGAGAGGTGATTCGTTCCTCTCGACAAAATGGTGGGAAACCATAGAATCAAAATCTAAATAAGCAGGAGGCAACTCCATGTCTCCTTCACGAACGTCTATCTCAAGAAATTTAGCTAAGCGGGTTGCATAAATTCCTCCAAAGAAATCTCCATTATGTCTATTATGATGCAACCTACGAGTTACAACGGCTCACATATGATAAGATTGGTCTCGTGACACAGCACTCCTAAGAATGCTAAGGCCAGGGACACACATGTGACATGCTTCATCCTTAGCATTTATGTACCTACCTATGAAGAGAGCAAAATAATGTATAGCAGGAAAGTGAATGCTCCCTATAGTAGCTTGCGTTATATCTCTAGATTCCCCTACAGTTATACTAGCAAGAAAGTTTGTAAATTCAGATTTAGGGGATCCCTAACACCACCCCATTGTGGAAGTTTGCAAGCAAAAGTGAAATCTTCTAAGTCCATGGTATAAGATTTGTTATAAAGATCAAACATGACTGAAGGAGAATTACGCGAGGATGAATACTCAAACCTCCTCACAAAAGAGCTTGTGAGATCATGATACTGGGGGCATTTGTATGCCTCAAAGTCCTCAAGACTGGCATTACGCAAATATGCGTTAAATTCTTCTTTAATTCCCGCTCGACCCATAAAATTTTCAGAAGGCCACTCACAAGGACGCACTGGAGCGTCTCTTGGTGGCTCTTCATCAGCATCACGCATTGCAAGCCTGGGGCATTGCTTCCTTGAAGAACCACCTTGGAACATTTTCCTAAGCATATCTCTTCCTCTGAAAAAATCTGAAATTTTTTAGTAACTTCAAAATAAAAGTAAACCAAACTCAATAATATTGATAGCAACTACTCCTACAAGTGCCTAGAGCCTATATCATGCATCAAAACTATTTTTGACCATATAAATTTGACATGCAAGCTCAAGAACAGGGTCACCTAAGCAACACAAATTTGCATGAATAAAGCACTAGAACAAAAACTAATTGGACCAATGGAGGAGTCACATACCAAGGAACAATCTCCCTAAGCAGTTTTGTGAGAGGTGCTTTGAGCAAGGAGATCGAAAATGGCAGCAAAGAGGGCTGGAACTCGTGCTTGAGTTGGTTTTTCGTGTTTGTGGGAGGAAGAAGAAGAGGATGGGTGCAGGAATAAGTGGAGGAGGGCCACCGTAGGCCCACGAGGCAGGGGGCGCTCCCTAGTGGGGTGGGCGTGCCCTCCACCCTCGTGGCAAGGTGGCTGGCTCCCCTGGTGTGTTCTTTGCACCATAAATCCTCAAATATTCTAGAAAAAATCATATTTAATTTTCAGGGCATCTGGAGAATTTTTATTTTCGAGGTATTTTTATATTGCACGGATAATCAGATAACAGACGGAAAAAATATTTATTTTTACTTTATTTCAACTAAATAACAGAAAGTATAGAGAGGGTACAGAAGGTTGTGCTTCTAGTTTCATCCATCTCATGATCATCAATAGGAATCCACTAACAAGGTTGATCAAGTCTTGTTAACAAACTCATTCCGATTAACATGAAACCGGAGAAATTTCGAATAACACTAGGTTACCTCAACAGGGATATGCACATCCCCAATAACAAGTATATCATATTTCTTCTTGACAGTAGGAAGAGGAAATTCAAAACCTCCAAATATAATCGATGGAATTTTTTCCGATAGAATTGATACTATGAACATGAGATTGTTTCCTCGGAAAGTGTACCGTATGCTCATTACCGTTAACATGAAAAGTGACATTGCCTTTGTTGCAATCAAAAACAGCCCCTGCAGTATTAAGAAAAGGTCTTCCAAGAATAATAGACATACTATCGTCCTCGGGAATATCAAGAATAACAAAGTCCGTTAAAATAGTAACGTTTGCAACCACAACAGGCACATCCTCACAAATACCGACATGTATATCAGTTGATTTATCAGCCATTTGCAAAGATATTTCAGTAGGTGTCAACTTATTCAAGTCAAGTCTACGATATAAAGAGAGAGGCATAATATTAACACCGGCTCCAAGATCACATAAAGCAATTTTAACATAGTTTCTTTTAATGGAGCATGGTATAGTATGTACTCCTGGATCTCCAAGTTTCTTTGGTATTCCACCCTTAAAAGTATAATTAGCAAGCATGGTGGAAATTTCAGATTCTGGCATCTTTCTTTTATTTGTAACAATATCTTTCATGTACTTAGCATAAGGATTCAATTTGAGCATATCAGTTAATGGCATACGCAAAAAGATAGGTCTAATCATTTCAGCAAAGCGCTCAAAATCCTCATCATCCTTTTTCTTGGATTGTTTGGGAGGAAAAGGCATGGGTTTCTGAACCCAAGGTTCTCTTTCTTTACCATGTTTCCTAGCAACAAAGTCTTTCTTATCATAACATTGATTCTTTGATTGTGGGTTATCAAGATCAACAGCAGGTTCAATTTCTACATCATTATCATTACTAGGTTGAGCATTATTATGGACATCATCATTAACATTTTCATTGGGTTCATGATCATTGCCAGATTGTGTTTCAGCATCAGACATAGAGATATCATTTGGATTATCAGGTGGTTCAGCAATAGGTTCACTAGAAGTTTGCATAGTTCTATCATTTTTCTTTTTCTTCCTTTTAGAAGAACTAGGTGCGTCAATATTATTTCTCTGAGAATCTTGCTCAATTCTCTTAGGCTGGCCTTCAAGATACAAAGGTTCCTGAGTCATTCTACCAGTTCTAGTAGCCACTTTAACAGCATAATCATTTTTCTTACTATTCATCTCATTGAGCAATTCTTTTTGAGCTTTAAGTACTTGTTCTACTTGAGTGGTAACCATAGAAGCATGTTTACTAATAAGTTTAAGTTCACCTTTGACATTAGCCATATAATCACCCAAGTGTCCAAGCATATTTGAATTGTATTTTAATTGTCTACCAAAATAAGCATTAAAGTCTTCTTTCTTAAACATAAAATTATCAAACTCATCCAAGCACCGACTAGCAATTTTAATAGGAGGGATTTCAGCTTTATCATATCTATAGAGAGAATTTACCTTTACTACCTGTGTCGGGTTATCGAGGTCTGGAGGTTCTTCAATAAGTAAAGGATCAAGATCATAAGTTTCTTCAATAGGAGGTAAATTCTTAACATCTTCAGCTTTAATACCTTTTTCTTTCATAGATTTCTTTGCCTCTTGCATATCTTCGGGACTGAGAAATAGAATACCCCTCTTCTTCGGAGTTGGTTTAGGAATAGGATCATTAATTGGAGCGGGAGCTGGCTCAGGAGCTGGCTCAGGAGGTGCCCAATTATTTTCATTTGTCAACATATTATTCAATAAGATTTTAGCTTCATCCGGTGTTCTTTCCCTGAATAGAGAACCAGCACAACTATCTAGGTAATCTCTGGAAGCATCGGTTAGTCCATTATAAAAGATATCAAGTATTTCATTTTTCTTAAGAGGATGATCAGGCAAAGCATTAAGTAATTTGAGAAGCCTCCCCCAAGCTTGTGGGAGACTCTCTTCTTTAATTTGCACAAAGTTGTATATTTCCTTTAAAGCAACTTGTTTCTTATGAGCAGAGAAATATTTAGCAGAGAAGTAGTAAATCATATCCTGGGGACTACGCACACAACCAGGATCAAGAGAATTGAACCATATCTTAGCATCACCCTTTAATGAGAGCGGAAATATTTTAAGGATATAAAAGTAGCAAGATCTCTCATCATTAGTGAACAGGGTGGCTATATCATTTAATTTAGTAAGATGTGCCACAACAGTTTCAGATTCATAGCCATGAAAAGGATCAGATTCAACTAAAGTAATTATATCAGGATCAACAAAGAATTCATAATCCTTATCAGTAACAAAGATAGGTGAAGTAGCAAAAGCAGGGTTAGGTTTCATCCTAGCATTTAGAGATTGCTTATTCCATTTAGCTAATAACCTTTTGAGTTCATATCTATATTTGCAAGCTAAAATAGCTAAAGAAGCTTCTTGATCAAATAAATAACCCTTAGGAATAACAAGTGATTCTTCATCATCACTTTCATCATCATAATCAGATTCAATATTTTCAATCTCTCTAGCCCTAGCAAGTCGTTCCTCGAGAAAATCACTACATGGCATAGTAGTATCAGGCATAGAGGTAGTTTCATCATAAGTATCATGTATAGCAGAAGTAGCATCATCAATAACATGCAACATATCAGAACAAATAGCAGAAGCAGGTGTAGGTGTCGCAAGCTTACTCAAAATAGAAGGTGAATCAAGTGCAGAGCTAGATGGCAGTTCCTTACCTCCCCTCGTAGTTGAGGGATAAATTGTTGTCTTAGCGTCTTTCAAGTTCTTCATAGTATCCAGCAGATATAAATCCAAAGTGACTCAAAGAATAGAGTTATGCTCCCTAGCAACAGCGCCAGAAATTAGTCTTGATAACCCACAAGTATAGGGGATCGCAACAGCTTTCGAGGGTAGAGTATTCAACCCAAATTTATTCATTGGACACAAGGGGAGCCAAAGAATATTCTCAAGTATTAGCAGCTGAGTTGTTAATTCAACCACACCTGGAAACTTAGTATCTGCAGCAAAGTGTTTAGTAGCAAAGTAATATGATAGTGATGGTAACGGTAACAAAAGAGTAATGAAAGCAAAGTAATATTTTTGGTATTATGTACTAATTGTAACAATAGCAACGGGAAAGTAAATAAGCGTAAACCAGTATATGGAAAGCTCATAGGCATCGGATCAATGATGGATAATTATGCCGAATGTGATTCATCATGTAACAGTCATAACATAGGGTGACACAGAACTAGCTCCAATTCGTCAATGTAATGTAGGCATGTATTTCTAATATAGTCATATGTGCTTATGGAAAAGAACTTGCATGACATCTTTTGTCCTACCCTCCCGTGGCAGCGGGGTCCAAATGGAAACTAAGGGATATTAAGGCCTCCTTTTAATAGAGAACCGGAACAAAGCATTAGCACATAGTGAATACATGAACTCCTCAAACTACGGTCATCACCGGTAAGTATCCCGATTATTGTCACTTCGGGGTTAACGGATCATAACACATAATAGGTGGCTATAGACTTGCAAGATGGGATCAAGAACTCTCATATATTGATGAAAACATAATAGGTTCAGATCTGAAATCGTGGCACTCGGGCCCTAGTGACAAGCATTAAGCATAGCAAAGTGATAGCAACATCAATCTCAGAACATAGTGGATACTAGGGATCAAACACTAACAAAACTAACTC
Source organism: Triticum aestivum (assembly GCF_018294505.1). Taxonomy (NCBI): domain Eukaryota; kingdom Viridiplantae; phylum Streptophyta; class Magnoliopsida; order Poales; family Poaceae; genus Triticum; species Triticum aestivum. Next base: position 218,334,240 of record NC_057812.1, on the reverse strand, counting down.
GATTGCATGATAAATCTCATCCAACCCATCACCGTCCAGCAAGCCTACGATGGAATCCCTAACGCGCGGCGGTGAGCATCATGAAATTGGTGATGGAGGATGGTTGATGATGATGACGGCGACGAATCCCCCTCTCCGGAGCCCCGAACGGATTCCAGATCAGCCCTCCCGAGAGGTTTTTGTTCTTGGCGGCGGCTCCGTATCGTAAAACGCGATGATTTCTTCTCTCCTATTTTTTTCTCCCTGAAAGCAGATATATAGAGTTGGAGTTGGAGTCAGGAGGTCTCCAGGGGGCCCACGAGGTAGGGGGGCGCGCCCCCACCCTCGTGGAAAGGGTGTGGGCCCCCTGGTCTTCATCTTTGGCGAGGATTTTTTATTATTTATTTTAAGATATTCCGTGGAGTTTCAGGTTATTCCGAGAACTTTTGTTTTCTGCACATAAAACAACATCATGGCAATTCTGCTGAAAACAGCGTCAGTCCGGGTTAGTTCCATTCAAATCATACAAGTTAGAGTCCAAAACAAGGGCAAAAATGTTTGGAAAAGTAGATACGATGGAGATGTATCAAAGCTCTGGTGGATCGGAGTTCGTGGGATGTCACCGAGCTGAACGTGTGCTGAACTCGGAGGTGCCGTACGTTCGGTACTTGGATCGGTCGGATCGTGAAGACGTGCGACTACATCAACCAGGTTCTCATAACGTTTCCGCTTACGGTCTACGAGGGTACGTCGACAATACTCTCCCCTCTCGTTGCTATGCATCATTGTGATCTTGCTTGTGCGTAGGATTTTTTTTGAAATTACTGCGTTCCCCAACAGTGGCATCCGAGCTAGGTTTATGCGTAGATGTCATTTGCATGAGTAGAACACAAAGGAGTTGTGGGCGTGGGTATATACATATTGCTTGCCGTCACTAGTTGATTCTTGATTCAGCAGCATTGTTGGATGAAGCGGCCCACACCGACATTACGCGTACGCTTACGCGAGACTGGTTCTACCGACGTGCTTCACACACAGGTGGCTAGTGGGTGTCTGTTTCTCCAACTTTAGTTGAATCGGATTCAATGAACAGGGTTCTTTATAAAGATCAAAAAGCAATCACTATACCGCGTTGTGGTTTTTGATGCGTAGGTAAGAACGGTTCTTGCTCAGCCCATAGCAGCCACGTAAAACTTGCAACAACAAAGTAGAGGACGTCTAACTTGTTTTTGCAGGGCATGTTGTGATGTGATATGGTCAAGACGTGACGAGATATAAATTTTTGTATGAGATGATAATGTTTTGTTAAAGTTATCGGCAACTGGCAGAAGCCTTATGGTAGTCTCTTTATTCCATAAGATGCAAGTGCCATGTAATTGCTTTACTTTTTCGCTATGCGATAGCAATAGTTGGCGAGACGACCATGTGGCGACACATTGATAGAGATCAAGATGATGGAGATCATGGTGTCATGCCGGTGACGATAGAGATCATGACGGTACTTTGGAGATGGAGATCAAAGGCGCAAGATGATCATGGCCATATGATGTCACATATATTGATTGCATGTGATGTTTATCCTTTATGCGTCTTATTCTGCTTGATTAACGGTAGCATTTTAAAATGATCTCTCACTAAATTTGAAGGTACAAGTGTTCTCCTTGAGTATGCACCATTGCCAAAGTTCGTCGTGCAGAGACACCATGCGATGATCGGGTGTGATAAGCTCTACGTTCACATACAACGGGTGCATGCCAGTTTTGCACACGCAGAAATACTCGGGTTAAACTTGACGAGCCTAGCATATGCAGATATGGCCTTGGAACACTGGAGACCGAAATGTCGAGCGTGAATCATATAGTAGATATGATCAACATAGTGATGTTCACCATTGAAAACTACTCCATCTCACGTGATGATCGGACATGGTTTAGTTGATTTGGATCATGTGATCATTTAGATGACTAGAGGGATGTCCATCTAAGTGGGAGTTCTTAAGTAATATGATTAATTGAACTTTAAATTATCATGAACTTAGTTCTGATAGTATTTGCATAACTATGTTGTAGATCAATAGCTCGCGATGTAGCTCCCCGTTTATTTTGATATGTTCCTAGAGAAAAACTAAGTTGAAAGATGTTAGTAGCAACGATGCAGATTGGATCCGTGATCTGAGGATTATCCTCATTGCTGCACAGAAGAATTATGTCCTTGATGCACCGCTATGTGACAGACCGATTGCAGGAGCATATGCAGACGTTATGAACGTTTGGCGAGCTCGATATGATGACTACTTGATAGTTTAGCGCACCATGCTTTACGGCTTAGAATCGGGGTTTCAAAGACGTTTTGAACGCCACGGATCATATGAGATGTTCCAAGAGTTGAAATTAGTATTTCAGACTCATGCCCATGTCGAAAGGTATGAGACCTTTGACAAAGCACTTTTCCTACAAGATGGAGGAGAATAGCTCAGCTAATGAGCATGTGCTCAGAATGTCTGAGTACTACAATCACTTGAATCAAGTGGGAGTTAATCTCTAGATAAGATAGTGGTTGATAGAGTTCTCTAGTCACTATCACCAAGTTACTGGAACTTCGTGATGAACTATAATATGCAAGGGATAACGGAAATGATTCCCATGCTCTTCATGATGCTGAAATCGACGAAGGTAGAAATCAAGAAAAGCATCAAGTGTTGATGGTTGATAATACCACTAGTTTCAAGAAAAGGGCAAAGGGAAGAAGGGGAACTTCAAGAAGGATGGCAAGCAAGTTGCTGCTCAAGTGAAGAAGCCCAAGTCTAGACCTAAGCTTGAGACTAAGTGCTTCTACTACAAAGGGACTGGTCACTGGAAGCAGAACTGCCCCAAGTATTTGGCGGATAAGAAGGATGGCAAAGTGAACAAAAGTATATTTGGTATACATGTTATTGATGTGTACTTTACTAGTGTTTATAGCAAACCCTCGGTATTTGATACTAGTTTAGTTGCTGAGATTAGTAACTCGAAGCAGGAGTTGCAGAATGAATAGAGACTAGTTAAGGGTGAAGTTACGATGTGTGTTGGAAGTGGTTCCAAGATTGATATGATCATCATCGCACACTCCCTATACTTTCGGGATTAGTGTTGAACCTAAATAAATGTTATTTGGTGTTTGCATTAAGCATGAATATGATTTGATCATGTTTATTGCAATACGGTTATTCATTTAAAGTGAGAGAATAATTGTTGTTCTGTTTACATGAATAAAACTTTCAATGATCATACACCCAAGGTGAATGGTTTATTGAATCTCAATCGTAGTGATACACATATACATGATATTGAAGCCAAAAGATGCAAAGTTAATAATGATAGTGCAACTTATTTGTGGCACTGCCATTTAGGTCATATTGGTGTAAAGCACATGAAGAAAATCCATGCTGATGGGCTTTTGGAATCACTTGATTATGAATCAGTTGATGCTTGTGAACCATGCCTCATGGGCAAGATGACTAAGACTCCATTTTCCAGAACAATGGAGCGAGCAACAGACTTGTTGGAAATAATACATACTGATGTATGCAGTCCGATGAGTGTTGAGGCTCGTGGCAGGTATCGTTACTTTCTGACCTTCACTGATGATTTGAGTAAGATATGGGTATATCTTCTTGATGAAACATAAATCTGAAACATTTGAAAAGTTCAAATAATTTCAGAGTGAACTGGAAAATCATCATAACAAGAAATTAAAGTTTCTACGATCTGATTGTGGAGGAGAATATTTGAGTTACGAGTTTGGTCTTCATTTGAAACAATGCGGAATAGTTTGCAACTCACGCCACCTGGAACACCACAACGTAATGGTGTGTCCGAACATCGTAACCGTACTTTATTAGATATGGTGCAATCTATGATGTCTCTTACCGATTTACCACTATCATTTTGGGGTTATGCATTAGAGACAACTGCATTCACGTTAAATAGGGCACCATCTAAATCCGTTGAGACGACACCATAGGAACTGTGGTTTGGCAAGAAACCAAAGTTGTCGTTTCTTAAAGTTTGGGGTTGCGGTGCTTATGTGAAAAAGTTTCATCATGATAAGTTCAAACCCAAATCGGAGAAATGTGTCTTCATAGGATACCCAAAGGAGGCAGTTGGGTACACCTTCTATCACAGATCCGAAGGCAAGACATTCGTTGCTAAGAATGGATCCTTTCTAGAGAAGGAGTTTCTCCCGAAAGAAGTGAGTGGGAGGAAAGTAGAACTTGATGAGGTAACTAGACCTGCTCCCTTATTGGAAAGTAGTTCATCACAGAAATCTGTTCCTGTGACTCCTACACCAATTAGTGAGGAGGCTAATGATGATGATCATGTAACTTCAGATCAAGTTACTACCGAACCTCGTAGGTCAACCAGAGTGAGATCCACACCAGAGTGGTACGGTAATCCTATTCTGGATGTCATGTTACTTGACCATGACGAACCTACGAACTATGAGGAAGTGATGATGAGCCTAGATTTTGCAAAATGGCTTGAGGCCATGAAATCTGAGATGGGATCCATATATGAGAACAAAGTATGGACTTTTATTGACTTGCCCGATGATCGGTGAGTCATTAAGAATAAATGGATCTTCAAGAGGAAGACGGACACTGATAATAGTGTTACTATCTACAAAGCTCGAATTGTCGCAAAAATGTTTTCGGCAAGTTCAAGGTGTTGACTATGATGAGATTTTCTACTCGTATCGATGCTTAAAAGTCTGTCCGAATCTTGTTAGCAGTTGCCGCATTTATGAAATCTAGCAATTGGATGTCAAAACTGCATTCCTTAATGGATTTCTTAAAGAAGAGTTGTATATGATGCAACCAGAAGGTTTTGTCGATCCTAAAGGTGCTAACAAAGTGAGCAAGCTCCAGCGATACATCTATGGACTGGTGCAAGCAACTTGGAGTTGAAATAGTTTCTTTGATAAAGTGATCAAAGCATATGGTTTTATACAGACTTGCGGTGAAGCCTGTATTTACAAGAAAGTGAGTGGGAGCACTACATTATTTCTGATAAGTATATGTGAATGACATATTGTTAATCAAAAATAATGTAGAATTTTCTAGAAAGCATAAAGGAGTATTTGAAAGGAGTTTTTCAAAGAAATACCTCGATGAAGCTGCTTACACATTGAGCATCAAGATCTATAGAGATAGATCAAGACGCTTGATATATTTTTCAATGAGTACATACCTTAACAAGATTTTGAAGTAGTTCAAAATGGAACAGTCAAAGAAGGAGTTCTTGCCTGTGTTGCAAGGTGTGAAGTTGAGTAAAGACTCAAAACCCGACCACATCATAAAATAGAAAGAGAATGAAAAGTCATTCCCTATGCCTTAGTCATAAGTTCTATAAAGTATGCTATGGTGTTTACCAGTCCTATTGTATACCTTAGCATGATTCTGGCAAGGGAGTACAATAGTGATCTAGGAGTAGATCACTGGACAACGGTCAAAATTATCCTTAGAGGACTAAGGAAATATTTCTCGGTTATGGAGGTGATGAAAGAGTTTGTCATAAAGAGTTACGTCGATGCAAGCTTTTTACATCGATCTAGACGACTCTAAGTCTCGATCTGGATACATATTGAAAGTGGGAGAAATTAGCTAGAGTAGCTCCATGCAAAGCATTGTAGACAGAGAAATTTGCGAAATACATATGATCTGAATGTTGCTGACCCATAGGCTATACTTCTCTCACAAGCAAAACATGATCACTCTCTGGGTGTTAATCACATAGCGATGTGAACTAGATTATTGACTCTAGTAAACCCTTTGGGTATTAGTCACATGGAGATGTGAACTACTCACATAAAGATGTGAACTAGATTACTAACTTTAGTGCAAGTGGGAGACTGAAGGAAATATGCCCTAGAGGCAATAATAATGTTATTATTTATTTCCTTATATCATGATAAATGTTTATTATTCATGCTAGAATTGTATTAACCGGGAACTTAGTACCTGTGTGAATAAATAGACAAACAGAGTGTCACCAGTATGCCTCTACTTGACTAGCTCGTTGAATCAAAGATGGTTAAGTTTCCTAGCCATAGGCATGAGTGGTCATTTGATTAACGGGATCACATCATTAGAGAATGATGTGATTGACTTGACCCATCTGTTAGCTTAGTACGATGATCATTTAGTTTGTTGCTATTGCTTTCTTCATGACTTATACATGTTCCTATGACTATGAGATTATGCAACTCCTGAGTACCGGAGGAACACTTTGTGTGCTACCAAACGTACAACGTAACTGGGTGATTATAAAGGTGCTATACCGGTGTCTCCAATGGTGCTTGTTGAGTTGGCATAGATCGATATAAGGATTTGTCACTCCGATTGTCGAAGAGGTATCTCTGGGCCCTCTCGGTAATGCACATCACTATAAGCCTTGCAAGCATTGTGACTAATGAGTTACTTGCGAGATGATGCATTACGGAACGAGTAAAGAGACTTGCCGGTAACGAGATTGAACTAGGTATGAGGATACCGACGGTCGATTCTCGGGCAAGTAACATACCGATGACAAAGGGAACAACGTATGTTGTTATGTGGTTTGACCGATAAAGATCTTCGTAGAATATGTAGGAGCCAATATGAGCATCCAGGGTACGCTATTGGTTATTGACCGGAGACGAGTCTTGTTCATGTCTACATAGTTCTCGAACCCGTAGGGTCCGCATGCTTAACGTTCGGTGATGATCGGTATTATGAGTTTATGTGTTTTGATGTACCGAAGATAGTTTGGAGTCCCGGATGAGATCGGGGACATGACGAGGAGTCTCGAAATGGTCGAGACATAAAGATCGATATATTGGACGACTATATTCGGACATCGGAAAGGTTCCGAGTGATTCAAATATTTTCAGAGTACCGGAGAGTTACGGGAATTAACCGGGAGGGTCAATGGGCCTTCGTGGGC
>NC_057812.1:218308101-218327028 GCF_018294505.1 Triticum aestivum | reverse complement strand
AGGGCTTTGGGGGCCGGCCCCCTCTTTCCTTCTCCTCTCCTCCTCTTTCCTTCCCCTCCTAGTTGGACTAGGAAAAGGGGAACCTACTCCTAGTAGGAGTAGGATTCCCCCTTGGGGCGCACCCTATGAGGCCGCCGCCCCCCTCCCCTTGCTCCTTTATATACGTGGCCAGGGGGCACCCCATAGACACACAAGTTGATCAGTTGATCTTTTAGCCGTGTGAGGTGCCCCCCTCCACCATAATCCACCTCGGTCATATCGCAATGGTGCTTAGGCGAAGCCCTACGTCGGTAGCATCGTCATCATGCCATCGTGCTGACGGAACTCTCCCTCGAAGCTCTGCTGGATCGGAGTTTGTGGGACGTCACCGAGCTGAATGTGTGCTAAACTCAGAGGTGCCGTACGTTTGGTACTTGGATCGGTCGGATCGTGAAGACGTATGACTACATCAACCGCGTTCTCATAAAGCTTCCGCTTACGATCTACGAGGGTACGTAGACAATACTCTCCCCTCTTGTTGGTATGCATCACCATGATCTTGCGTGTGGGTAGGATTTTTTTTGAAATTACTGCGTTCCCCAACACAAACGAGGCTTGCAGGTCATCCTGCAACCTCGCCCACCTGGAGATATAATCCATCCGCCTATGGACGAGGGCACGCATGCGCCTGTAAGAGTCCTCACCTGCCCGCGAGGCATTTTCCTAGGCCGCCGCGGCAAGGGAGGACATCTCTGCTGCATTCACGACACGGCGGGACATCTCTTCTGCTTCCGCGGTGCCGTCATACCAGTTTGCTGCATCAACGATGTGGCGGGTCCTCTGTGCTGCTTCGGCGGTGCGGCGGGACCTCTCTGCTTCTACGGTCGTGCGACGGGACATGTTGGCTGCTATCGCGGCGAGGTAGGACATCTCCCGTGCTCCCGCTTCCAGGCTCGCCTCTCCCTGGTCACAATCTCTCGACCCAGAACTCATGCTGGCCATGGCGGACACAAGGGAACGATGATGAATGACTTGTTTGTTTTTGACTTTTTGTGGATGGGGAGTTGAGGAGGAATGTACAGTCATCTTGGAGTAGTAGTATTTATAACCGCATAGTAATACGCTCCTAAGTGGGAAACCGTTTAGGTTTTGATCAGTGTGAACAGGTTTGCAATTTGGAATGTGACGGGACGCATGCTCAAAATTTACTGACGGTTATAAGTGCGGCACTATTCCTGGAAGGTGTAACGTGGGCACGTACGCCTTCTCGACCGCGTACGTGGCATTTGCACCATAGGGCGCACTGCAATAGGCAATGTCAGCACACGTCTTTTAATTAGAATGGGTGTGCCCGTCTAGCGCACACAGGTTGATCTATCTAACCGTTTCAGTTTGTTGTGGCTAATTGCAAACGGTTCATCCATGTGAAGTGTATGCTATCAATCGCAGACACTTTGATCTGGCTTACCCGTTTCTGTTCTGTTGCCTATCGCAAACAGTTAATCCTTCTGAAGCGTATGCCCTCAACCACACACACCTTGATCTGGCTGACCATTTCTTTTGTGTTGCCTAATCATAAACAGTTCATCCGAGTGAACCGTATGCTGTATATCGCACACACCTTCATCTGGCTGCCCGTTTCTTTTGTGTTGCCTAATCACAAACAGTTCATCTAAGTGAATCGTATGCTCTATATCGCGCACGCCTTCATCAGGCTGCCCGTTTCTTTTGTTCCGCCTCATCGCAAACAGTTCATTGGACTGAACCATATGCCCTGGATTGCACACGCAACTAAAATCTGAACCGTGTTTGATGCATCCTCCATTGCAAATGTTTTCACCTTTTTTGACAGTTTTTATACAACACTGTTTGCGATTATGGCATCGCACACAGTTTCTCGAAGGGTCTCTGATCATAGTGTCGCGTTAGCAGCATCCTGCAGTGGTGCATGGCTAATGTATTGTCCATTTCTTCACATTGTATTGACAGCTAAGGATAAAGAGACAAAGTTTATAATACGTTAAGCATAATATGACATCATTCATATCACAAAACAACTGAGAACAGACAAACAGGCAATTGTAACGTTGTGTAGACAAGTCCAGCATGGAACTAGATTAGGGATCAAGATCGAAGGAACATCACTCCTCTCTTTTAAACCTTGTCAGGTGCAACGATACGCTAACACAATTGTGTATAAAATTGAAAAGAGTAATAGACATTGGTTGCAAACCGTGCAGTTCAATGCACAAGTCAAAGTAAGTAGTAATTAAAAGGCATGAGGATTAAGGACTTACAACAGCGACTTTGACTGGTGTAGTCACGCCCTTCGTCTTGCTGGTGTGACAGCCCTTGAAGATTTCCATAGCATTTGGTTCAGGTACTTTTTGGTCCTTGCGGGCTTTCCTCTGCATTTGGAACAAGCAAATATAGATATGATAATATGGCACAACAAAAAGAGTGAAACAACAGCTAATTACCAGAGGCTCACAGTGTGCAATATAGCTACGAGATCCTGTCGTCTGTTGGAATTTCACTTTCGTACGGTTGGCCTTGTTCTTTGAATAGTTCACCTACAAGAAGATAGAATTGTGAGGCACATGTGTAAATAGCAGTTCAACATGTTATCTGATCATATATATATATATAACGTACTTGATACTTTGGATCAGACCAGTGTTTAACGAGGCCTCTCCAGTCTTCATCCGATATATTTTCCACTGGAGATGTTTGGTCAAGTTCACTGTTAGTCTTGCCTTCAAAGTGAGTTTTCCTCAAGTTATACCAATACTATCACAAAGCAGACTTGAAAACATGGGTGCAAGCTTTTCTGGTTGCATCATCTTGTCTATCCAACTTGAAACTCATCTGTTGAAAATTATGGGAGTATCATTACCAGCAACCTAGAAAGTATGGGACAGAGCAAGACGACATTACTAGTTTTCATACATAAACATACTTACAGATAAATGGTCGAGGAAGGTGTTGAATTGGGTTTCGTCTTTGTCATTCCTGTACTGAATCCATGTTGGGAGGATACGTGCATGACACCTAACGACAACCGTTGCCTCTGATACTAACTTGGGTGACTCTGTAGCATCACACGACCTTTTTAAACCTGCCTCAAAACGGATCTCCATTCTTCCTCCTCTAGATTTAGTTAACCTATCAAGCATTATCCCTAATGTCTATTTCCTCTTGCGCCTAGGTGCTAGTCAAACAATGAGCACAGGAAGTGTTAGTGTACATCAAACTGTGAGACTACATATAAACAAGCATGCAACTATAACTTGACTCCAGCAACTACCTTCTTCTTGTTGAAGCTCACCAAGTTCATCTGATCTTGCCAACTCATCTTGTGTCAAGAGTGCTTCGGAAGTAGTGTCAGGTGGAAAGGGAGCTTGGGAACATGCTGCTAGCTGAGTTGACAAACAAGTAACTCATGGAGCTGGTGGTACTGTGGAAGGTATTGCAACAACTAGGGTTGTCGCTGCTTGTTTGGTGGTAACTATTAGTTTCTGTTTGGATTGTTTTGCAGCTCGTGTAGCATGGGATACCGTGTTTGTACAATTTTCCGGTGGACTTTGACCTTCTATTGCACCATCAGTACCAGTAGAATCTGCATAATTCTTTCGCTTCCATTTCCGTGTGTCCTGAGTACTAACACCATCCCCTGCCATTCTGTGTTCCTTCCTCTTTCTCTGTGCCATGTCAAGTCAAGCCGACAAGAAAAAGGAATAAAAATTTAGTTCGTCAGAACAAATTAATGCATGATATAGACGAACTAAACTTTGACGTTAGACAACCGCATGATAAGAAGTGTAATATGTACGAAAAACAGGACAACATGAGATAATCAGAACTATGACGTGTAAACTAAGCAGAAGACATTTCAATAAATTATAAGCAATGCAATGGTAGGTAGACACCATATGAAAGATGCTACAAATATCGCTCTACCAAGTTAACAGTGTCTCGTCATGACTGGCATTTAAACAAATGTGAAGCAGTAAAAGAAATAAATTGTATGCAAGATGCAAACACATCACACTAGCAAGTTAAAGGTCTCTCATCATTAGTGCCACTGCATATTCACATCATTGCATATTCACAGCTATGATGTGTAAACTAAGCAGAAGGCATTTCAAGAAATTAGAAGCAATGAAAGCTAGACACCATATGTAAGACGCAATGAATATCACTCTACCAAGTTAAAATTGTCTCGTCATTAGTGCCATTTCAACAAATTAGTAGTATAAGATAGAAAATAATGCGAGATGCAAACTATATCAGACTCCCAAGTTAAACGTGTCTTGTGAAAGGTGATTATTGCAGGTTACACAATAGTAGTACTTTTGATGTAAGAACATGGTGTGATAGACAAATCTTGTATGTTCTAGAAATAGGAACACGTGTCTTATTCACAAGTATAATGTGTAAAGTAAGCATATGGAATTCAACAAAATTAGAAGCAATACAAGCTAGACATCATACATAACATGCAACCACATATAACAATGCCATGTTAGAGGGAGCACCTATGATGGTGGACAAGGGGTGATGTGCTCATCATCAACATAGCTACTTTGAGTGCCTATGCAAATCTTATCTTCCAAATCTTGTTGGGAGGATGGTAGAGTAGAATGTGTAGAGGCACTCCGTTTGGAAGGAGCACCTTTATCCATTGCCTTGCTAATTTCCTTCTGCTTTATTGATTTTGCATTGTCAAGTAAAACCGACAAGAAAATGCAATAAAATTCACTCTTCATAACTCATTCATACATGATACTGACAATCACTACCTTGATGTAAGGCAAACACATGATACGAGGATGGAATATGTACGAAAAACATGACGACATGGCATATTCACAACTATTTGTGTAATCTAAGTAGAAGTAATTTAACCAAATTACAAGAAATACAAGCTAGACACTGTATGCAACATGCAAGACAATATCACATTGCTAAGGTAGAGAAAGCACCTGGGATGCCGGTTTCGCCGAAAGACTACCATCAGTCCCTGCCTTAATTTTTTCCTTCCTCTTTCTTAATTTCATTGCCTTGTCAAGTCAAACCCACAAGAAAAATGAATAAAAATTTGCTTTTTAGAACTCATTGATGCATGATGCTGATGAGCAATACTTTAATGTAAGGCGAACGCATGATAGGATGATTGAATGTGTAAGAAAAAAGGACAACATTGCATATTCATAGCTATGATGTGTAAACTAAGAAGAAGGGATTTCAAAAAAATAGAAGCAATGAAAGCTAGACACCATATGAAAGATGCAACGAATATCACTCTACCAAGTTAAAACTGTCTCGTCATAAGTACAATTTCCACAAATTAGAAGTTGTACAAGCTAGAAAAGAATGTGAGATGTAACATATATCACACTCCCAAGTTAAATGTGTCTTATGATAAGTGATTGTTGCATGTTACACAACAGTAGTACTTTGATGTAAGAACATGGTGTGATAGACATATATTGTATGTTCTAGAAATAGGAACGTGTGCCTTATTCACAAGTATAATGTGTAAAGTAAGCAGGGAATTCAACAAAATTAGAAGCAATACAAGCTAGACATCATACATAACATGCAACCACATATAACGATGCCAAGTTAGAGGGAGAACCTGTGATGGTGGACTAGGGGAGACGTGCTCATCATCAGCACAACTACATTGAGTGTCTATTCATGTGTTGTCTTGCAAATCTTCTTGGGGTTTGGCAGAGTAGAATCTGTAGAGACCCTCCGTTTGGAAGGAGCACCTTTATCCACTGCCTTGCTAATTTCATTCCTCTTTATTGATTTTGAATTGTCAAGTAAAACCGACAATAAAAAACAATAAAATTCACTCTTCAGAACTTATTCATGCATGATACTGCCAAGCACTACTTTGATGCAAGGCAAACACATGAAACCAGGATGGAATATGTACGAAAAACAGGACAACATGGCATATTCACAACTATTTGTGTAAACTAAGCAGAAGCCATTTCAGCAAATAAGAAGCAATGCAAGCTGGACACCACATGAAAGATGCAACCAATATGACTCTGCCAAGTTAAAAGCATCCCATCATAAATGGCGTTTCAACAAATTAGAAGCAGTGCATGCTATCAATCATATGAAAGATGCAACCAATATCACACTACATATACTAAAGGTGTCTCGTCATATTGATTGATGCGGGATACAAAAATCATAGTTTTATGTAAGGACATGCTTAATAGACAGATGTACTATGTACTAAAAACAGGAAGGCATTTCACATTAACAGGTATAATGTACTCCCTCCGTCCAGAAATACTTGTCGAAGAGATGGATGTATCTAGACATATTTTAGTTCTAGATACATCCATTTTTTCGACAAGTATTTCTGGACGGAGGGAGTATAAACTAAGCAGAATAGCACATGGAATTTAACCAAATTGGAAGAATTACAATCTAGACACCATATGCAACATGCAACCTCATATCATGCTGCCAAGTTAGAGAAAGCACCTGCGATGGTGATGTAGGGGAAATATGGTCATCAACTACATACGTTCACTATCTTCATCTGGCCTTACTGTTTCTTGAGAATCATGTGGGGAGGCTGACACTTCATTCTTTAAAAGAGCATCTTTTCTCACAGTAATCCGCGGGCTTGACTGTCTCATCATAAGTGATTGATGATGGATACACAAGAACATTACTTTGATGTAAGAACATGGTTAATAGACAGATGTACTAGTATGTACCAAAAACATGAAGGCATGTCATATTCAAAGGTAGAATGTGTAAGCTAAGCAGATGCAATTTAACCAAATTGGAAGCAATACAAGCTAGCCATCCGACTGGAGTGGTGAGCATGATCATCAAAGACCTGAGAGCCTAGTCGGAGGTGGGCTGCTTCGCCACCATCATGGCTTTTTAGTTGGCTTGCATGTGATGCCTGTCTGTGCTAGGCTTATCACTGGCTCGGCCAGTGCCCTGACGAGCTATTTATCTTATGGTGCTCCCGGGATGGTGGTTCATGTAAAACATATCTTTTCTTATCTTAATAAAGACTGACTTCGGCCTTTCGAATACAAGCTAGACACCATATGCACCATGCAACCACATATGACACCGGGAAGTTAAAGCGGGATGGTAGTTCATGGCGAGCGAGATCATCAACTCTGGAGCTACGTTTACCGTCTCCATCTGTTGAACATGCAACCTTTAAAGCGCCGAAACGTGTCTTGCCTGCCAACGAAGAAAGCTGGAACATCTTCTCTCTTTTATTTCGTGCTTCTGTCAACAGTTTGGCAGAGTCTAAAATACCCATGCATAAAAAATAGTGAGAGTATTGGTGAAGTGTGTACAGAACTAGTGCACTGTAAAAGTAGCAGATAGCAGGTGGCTAAAAAATAAATGACAGCAGACATACGATAGGTCTACAACATTGCATGGCAAACAAAATTAGATTCTACTTCATATGATTTTGTAATATATGAGCACAGGGATGGCTGGGAAATGCAGGTACTCCTCCAGCACACCACCACATGTGGTCCTATCAAAATAACAGTCGACTGAAAATAAATAGGTCACTTGATTTTTTTTATGAACCGCCCGATCTACAAGGAACGGGCACATGGCCTTCGTCTACCTCCCGCGAGTAACTGTTGACGATCTTTCTCGAATCGCCAGTGACCACACCGGCCCATACCCCTGTCTCCGCCGCCCCGCCCTCCCCTCGACCTCACACCACCGCCATGCTTGGTAGTGCCCCCCAGCCATCCCTTTAAGCCCGGCCGACCTCCAGATCAGGCGCCAGCAGCTCCTAGGCCCCACAAACCCCTAAGATAAACACCGATGCGCTACTTCCCCAACATAATAGGTGGACTAGCGTCTGCTATGCCGGGGAATGCTTCCTTTAATTGGGAATCAACTGACCAGGAATTCGAATCCAGGGGGCGATGGACCTCTAGCTAAGGTGAAATAGTATATGAGGAGAAACCTTGTGCATCGTGAGTTACTAGGAAGATCTAGTATCGGGAAGAAGGTATACGAAGAAGCGGTCAACTAGTGTCTTCTATGGGATGAATATAGTGCAAGCAGACACGTAAGATTTCATGAATAAGGGAAGAGGAGTACCAGCTGTGGTTGCTAGTGCTGTGTCCTCCTGATATCACGGCGATGTTCTTCTTTTTACCGGGGGAACCAATTTTTTGGAGGAGGGTGGAGCCTTGGACGAACCCACGGCCAAATTGTTGACTGTGTTGCGGTGGACATCTGTCGGCGGAGGGGAAGCAGATCCGAGGTGGCGAAGGATGGCGTAGCGGGAACAACCTCCGTGCGGTGGACGGTGGTGATGTTGGAGCGGCCGCGGTGAGGCGTAGGGCGGTGTGGTTGAACTGGTTCGGGTACAGTGCACATCGGCGTCCTGGAGGCAGCTCGGCCTCGGCTTCAACTACTAGTCATGGAGGGTGTTGCGGTTGCGGTTGCGGTGGACGATGACATCGGGGTATTAATGTGGCTTGAGCTACATCGGTATTTCCCCAAAGAGGAAGGGATGATGCAGCACAACTATGGTAGATATTTCCCTCAGTGATGAGACCAAGGTTATTGAACCAGTAGGAGAACCACACAACACTATGTAAACGATACCTACACACAAAGAACAAATACTTGCAACCCGACGTGTAAGAGGCGTTGTCAACCCATCCCGGGTAAAAAGATAGAGAAAATTGTAGTGGATAAATAGATCTCGCGGGAACGCGAGATAAAATAAATGACAAAAAGGTGCAGCAAGATATTTTTGGGTTTTTGGATTAATAGATCTATAAATAAAAGCAAATAAAAATAGATCTCGAAGGCAAATATGATAAAGAAGAGACCCGGGGGCAGTAGATTTCACTAGTGGTTTCTCTCGAGAAAAATAGCATACATCGGGTAAACAGATTAATGTTGGGCAATTGATATAACTTCAAATAATTATGAAGATATCCAGGCAATGATCATTACATAGGCATCACGTCCAAGATTAGTAGACCGACTCTTGCCTGCATCTACTACTATTACTCCACATATCGACCGCTATCCAGCATGCATCTAGTGTATTAAGTTCATGGAAAAATGGAGTAATGCAATAAGAATGATGACATGATGTAGACAAGATCTATTCATCTAGAATAGACCCCATCTTGTTATCCTTAATAGCAATGATACATAAGTGTCATTTCCCCTTCTGTCACTGGGCTTGAGCATCGTAAGATCGAACCCATCACAAAGCACCTCTTCCCATGGCAAGAAAAATTGATCTAGTCGGCCTAACTAAACCAAAGATTCGAAGAAGAAATATGAGGCTATAAGTAATCATGCATATAAGAGATCAAAACTCAAATAACTTTCATGGATAAAATAGATCTGATCATAAACTCAAAGTTCTTCAGGTCCCAACAAACACACCGCAAAAAGAGTTACATCAAATAGATCTCCAAGATGCCATTGTATTGAGAATAAAAAGAGAGAGAGAGGAATCCATCTAGCTACTAACTACGGACCCGTGGGTCCACAATGAACTACTCACGCATCATCGGAGAGGCACCAATGAGGATGATGAACCCCTGCGTGATGGTGTCTAGATTGGATCTGTGGTTTCTGGAACTTGCGGCAGCTGGAATTGTGTTTCATTGACTCCCCTATGTTTTTGGAATATTGGGGTATTTATAGAGCAAAGAGGCGGTGCAGGAGGCCACCGAGGTGGGCACAACCCACCAGGGCGCGCCTGGTCCCCCGGGCGCACCTAGGTGGGTTGTGCCACCTCGGGGCACCCCTTTGGTACTTCTTTGGCCTATCCCGTGTCTTCTGGCCCAGAAAAGTTCTCCAAAAAGTTTTATTGCGTTTGGACTCTATTTGGTATTGATTTTTTGCAAAGTGAAAAACAAGCAAAAAACAACAACTGGCATTGGGCACTATGTCAATAGGTTAGTCCCAAAAAATGATATAAAGTTGCTATAAAATGATTGTAAAACATCCAAGAATGATAATATAACAGCATGTAATAATAAAAAATTATAGATACGTTGGAGACATATCAGGTATCGGCTCTGGCGTGATGGAGGAGGGCGGCGGTTAATGGGTGGGATGGGGTGGCGGACGGAGGACAGACGATGCCGGGGTTTCACGGCTGGTGGAGAGGTAGTTTTGGCGCCCACGGGGTACGAATGGGGAATCGGACGGGGGGGGGGGATCTAAGGGGGAACCATGTTTCGGTCTGGGACACATTTTTTTGAATAGATGGGACACACTTACTTGAAATTTGGGGAAATTACAAACTTTCCCCCCTCTTAAATTTTAGACCTACTACTGGTCGAGGGTAGGACGGTAATCCCAGGTGTCCCAAATAGTGGGCGGGAGCAATTTCGGCTGAGCGAATGTGTGTTTAGGCAGCCACGGTGTATGAATGATTTTCGGAGGCGGTTGCATGGCGTCTAGATTAAGTTACAAACCTACCCCAGTTTAGACCTATACACGTCGGCCCGGTAGGCTTCATGGGTCGGAGTTAGAAAAGTAATTTCCTTCTACCAAACATTGGTCTCATGTGGTTTTGGCCGAGTAGAGGTTCTTTTGGCGCTTCGTTCAAAATTTTGAAACAGAAGCATTCACATTTAGAGTACTCTTGAACTTTGAGGATTGGCCTAAATAGACAATGTTGAATTTGACCTTGTATGTTTGAAAACCTCATTAAATTATGCGCTTCTTTTTGAAATTTTGACACTTGAAAATCCTATAACTACAATTATTATGGAACAGAGGAAAATTTGAATCTATTTCGTACACGACTATATGTGCTATTGTGTACAAAAGCAGGGCAAAGATTGGTGCCCCCATAATTTAGGTATGATTTACAAATGCCATGATCTCGAATTCAAATAATTGAATGGACTTCATGTTGAATTTGAATTTTTTTAAACCACCTTAAGTTGAATTCAAATGTATGCTAGTTCATAGCTAGCTATTTATAATGTTCATTGTGTAACTTTTGTATGTATAATGTGCTTTACACATATAACATGAACTATACTCTCATTTATATTCGGATTGCTAAAGTGATGCATTGTCTGAGAGTTCAAAATACTGACTCTATGGATCAATTATGTCAAATAATAATATAGGCAGGCTCAAATTCGATAGAATATTGATGTCTAATGGATCAATGACCGTTCCTTACGCAAATATCATGATCCCATCCTAATATTTGGATACAATTTATATTTTTAATCAATATGTACATCAGGCTTTTACGTCTAGTTTCACTCTCCATAGGCCCCTCCTCACACACGCGCTAACTTTCTCTCTCACACATACACACACACACGATGTATGTCCATTGGTGGTCTCTCACACATGCTCACACACTCTCTCCCAAGGTGTCTTTCTCGCACACATGCTCTCAATATCACCCTCCCTTCCTCCCGTAACCATTTATAACTATTTTTACTAACCTTTATCACAAGCACTCTTACTCTCACACGCATACACACGCACAATGCCCATCAAACCTTTCTTTATACATAGACCTAACCATTATCTTTAGGCTTGTCTCGCACGCATTGTCTTCGCCTCTCTTCCTAATTAACAAGTATGATTCCAGCAGAGCATTCTGTAGGATGCCCCTTAAAGTTAGGTTGGATGAATGGTAATATCATAGATAAGGGGTTACCTTAGTCCGAGTACCTAGGGTTACAAATCCTAGCCGGCTTTGTGAGTGGACACAGAGTCCTTCACGACGCTGGTATCTTTTTCTTGTACGACTAGTCCTCCATGGATCACCCTGAATGCGTCACGGGCCGACCAATGTGGTGCTAGACGGAACCAAACCAAGGGCCTCACCTCGGCCCACCCGACCTCACGCGGTGACACACCCTCTACCTCTAGGTCTCGTTATCTTCTCACACCCACACATACACCATACAAAATATTTTCCCCTCATGCCTCTATCCCCTCCCCCTTGCATATACACACTCAGGGGCATCTCTTGCCATGACATCCTATTCGTCTCTCTCTCTAGACCTCTCTCATTTCTCGCGCTATCTCTCCCATGCCCCCGGCCGTCCCCTCTATCCATGCCTCTCTCGAATACGTAATACATACATATACCCTCTCTAGGCCCTGCCAAATATGCCACGTGCCCCATTGATCTAAAAAGCCCTCTCTTCAAGTTTATTTCGCATATAATATTCCTTTTGAATAAAACCACACAAAGTGTGGACAAAAATTGATTTTAGAATTTCTACATATATACAACATTACAAAGTTATATGGAGGAGTATGAACGTTAATTTGCATTGCATGGTGCACCCAATGATATTTATTCCGCACTGTGAATTTTTATACTATATATAAAGTTAGTCATAATAAAGAGAAACAGAGAGCATCTCTATCTCCATCGCATACACCCAGTCTATGCCCCTTTCACGTACGCACACAAACTATCTCCAGGTCCTCTAAAAGTACGCCCCGAGCACATTCATGCATGTTTCATCTTTCTCTCGCGATATATACAGTGACGATCATTGTATTTGAAGCAAAAGCACGAGCCATACATTGGACTTCAGAATCCACTCATTACGGTCACCATTTACATTTTGTGGTTATTATATAGTCACGGGCTCACCGTACAACTCTGTATTTGCTCAAGACATGACTAGTTGACCAGTTAAACGCTCCAGGTGGCACCTCTAGTGTTGCATCACATTATCTCACTACCATTGGGCCTACTTGTCTGCGTGTATAAGAATAAAAACAACTGATAAAAAATATTGGACGGTGGTTCGAAGTCATGACCGCGGGCACAACGGACAAGGTGGCCTTGTATTGGTACGCTGAGTCGTCTGTTTTAACACACATGAGCTGGTGTGGTGATTATTATACACACACCCACGCGTGCACACGAAATGCATGCATGCAACACGTACTCACACGTACAGACACACACAACACTCACACGTACACATGCAACCACGCACACACGCAACACTCACACATACACACGCAACCACGCACGCATGAAACACTCTCTCACACACACACAGGCAGCCACGCACGCATGCAACACTCAAACGTATACACCCAGCCACGCATGCACGCACGCAACACTCACACGCACGCATGCATGCACACACCACACGACCAACACACACCCTCACGGTCAAGTGCTCAACCTACACGTGCATGCGCACGCGTCAGGCCTTGACAAACACATGCACAACCAGGTGGTTCCCGCGCACGGGTTAGAGTCTTGTTGTGTCTGCGTAAATTTGTGTTTATCTTACCTTTTTCCTATGCAAACTGATAGGTGCGACCCATAAGGAACATGGTCAATTTAACCAGTCAACATAATGCCACGCAGACTATTTGGCCGGTCAACAGAGTGCAATCTGACGCTGAACGATAAGCAAGTGATCGTATAATCACCGCAAAATGTATATGGTGATCGTAATGAGCGTATTATGAAGTCCGGTGACCATATTATGCTTTTTGCTTAATATACACTGGCTGCCAGTGTATTTATCTCTTCTCTCGCTCTCTCTACGGAGCTGAGTAGGCCAACATGCCAGTGCCAAAATTGGCGCACACCACCCCATTATTGTTGTATTGGTTTCGTAAAAGCGAACAAGCATTCATGTCTACTATACAAACAATAGATATGAGTTACAAATGCTATGAAGACGAATACAAATATTTAAATCCATTTTATGCCCAATTTCACTCTGTAGGCCCTCCAAAAGTACATCTATACACGTTCTCGCATGTTACATCTAACAACTATGCAATACAACATGATACGTATCCAACGTATCTATAATTTTTGATTGTTCCATGCTGTTTTATTATCAATCTTGGATGTTTTATAATCATTTTATATCATTTTTTGGCTAACCTATTAACATAGTGCCAAGTGCTAGTTGTTGTTTTTTCCATGTTTTTATATCACAGAAAATCAATATCAAACGGAGTCCAAATGCCATGAAACTTCACGATGATTTTTATGGGCCTGAAGGAAGGCAATGGGCCCCGGTTGCACCTGGGGGTGCCCCGAGGGGGGCACAACCCACCAAGGCGTGCAAGGAGGCTAATGGGCGCCCTGGTGGGTTGTGCCCACCTCGGGTTCCCCCGTACCGCCTCTTTGCTCTATAAATACACCAAAAATACCAGAACCCTAGAGGCATCGACGAAATATTCATCCAGCCGCCGCAGAGTCCAGAACCACCAGATCCAATCTAGACACCATCACGGAGGGGTTCACCACTTCCACATTGGTGCCTCTCCGATGATGTGTGAGTAGTTCTTTGTAGACCTTCGGGTCCGTAATTAGTAGCTAGATGGCTTTCTCTCTCTCTCTCTCTCACTAATTCTCAATACAATGGTCTCTTGGAGATCCATATGATGTAACTCTTTTGCGATGTGTTTGTTGGGATCTAATGAACTTTGAGTTTATGATCAATTATATCTTTTTATATCCATGAAAGTTATTTGAGTTTCTTTGATCTCTTATATGCATGATCTCTTATAGCCTCGTATTTCTCTCCGATATTTGGGTTTTGTTTGGCCAACTTGATCTATTTATCTTGCAATGGGAAGAGGTGCCCGGTAGTGGGTTCGATCTTACGGTGCTTGATCCCAGTGACAGAAAGGGAACCGACACGTATGTATCATTGCTACTAAGGATAAAAAGACGAGATCTATATCTACCGCCATATAGATAAACGGATCTTGTCTACATCATGTCATTGTTCTTATTGCATTACTCCATTTTTCCATGAACTTAATACACTAGATGCATGCTGGATAGCGGTCGATGTGTGGAGTAATAGTAGTAGATGCAGGCAGGAGTCGGTCTACTAATCTTGGACGTGATGCCTATGTAATGATCATTGCCTGGATATCGTCATGAGTATTTGAAGTTCTATCAATTTCCCAACAGTAATTTGTTTACCCACTATTTTCTATCTTTCTCAAGAGAAGCCACTAGTGAAACCTACGGCCCTCGGGTCTTCTTTCTCATATATTTGCTTTGCGATCTATTTTTATTTGCTTTTGTTTTCAGATCTACTAAACCAAAAATCCAAAAATACCTTGCTGCAATCAAATTTTATGCGTTCGATCTATCAATATTTACAACTTTATCTCCCGTCACATACCATTTCTGGCGCCGTTACCCGAAAGGGATTGACAACCCCTTTAACACGTCGGGTTGCGAGGTGTTGTTATTTGTGTGCAGGGGCTGTTTATGTTGTGTTGCTTTGTTCTCCTACTGGTTCGATAACCTTGGTTTCATTTCTGAGGAAAATACCTACCGCCGCTATGCTACATCATCCCTTTCTCTTTGGGGAAATACCGACGTATCTTCAAGCGACATCAAAAGGAATTTCTGACGCCGTTGCCGGTGAGGATCTTCAACATATACCAGGTTCCTAATCACAAATCTCATCTCCTCGCAATTTACATTATTTGCCATTTGCCTGTCGTTTTCCTCTCCCCCACTTCACAAAAATTTGTTGTTTTATTCGCCCTCTTTTTCGTTCACCTTTTTCTCGTCAGATCTTTTGTTTCCTTGTGTTGCCATGTGCCTTCTATATGCTAGCTAAAAATCTATTGATATGGATCCCCATCCACTTGCTAATCTTTTTAAAAGATCCAATCATGATAGCTCCTTGAATGAAAAGCATGATTGCAATTATTTTACTATAAATCCTATTAATGTCAATTGTGCTAATAATATGCAAAACCCCAAGCTTGGTGATGCTAATTTTGCTATGTCTACTACTTTTCGCAATGATCATGATTGGGGTGATTCTTCTTATGATCTTGAAAATTTATTTAAGATTCATGATGAATATGTTTGCAATAATATTGAAAGTGGGTTTCGAAGAGTGTCAACTTTAGCTAAAAATAATCCCACATATTTGGAGAGTGTTGAATCTTATGAGATTTTTGATAAAAGTGGGCTTGGAGTGGTCATGACTTTATTTGATGTTAATCCCACTATTTTGGAAGAGTGTCAACTTTGCATGCATGTGGATCATGAAGAGAATATTTTATGTGATAGTTATATTGTTGAATTTGTATGGTCCTACATATAATTATTATGAGAGGGGAAAATATGGTTATAGAAATTTTCATGTTACTAAATTACTTCTTGTTATGTTGAGATCGTCAATATTTCATTCCTCTTCTTTGTATATGTTAGATGTTTCTTATCTTGATGATTTGTTTGGTTATAAAATTCCTATGCATAGGAAGTATATTAGACTTAAATGTGTTTGTCACATGTTTTGTGATGCTCTCTTTGTGTTTCAATTATTATCTTTTGTGTGAGCATCATTGAAATCTTATGCCTAGCTAGGGGCGTGAAACAATAGCGCTTGTTGGGAGGCAACACAATGAATAAAATTTATTTTTTGCTTTTTGCTTCCTGTTTTTGAGTGTTAGCAAAATTATGATACTGTTATGATTGTGTTTTTGTGTTTTAATTAGTGTTTGTGCTAAGTAAAGCCTTTAGGATCTTCTTGGGCAATAGTTGTTTGATCTTGCTGAAAAAACAAACAGTTTTGTGCTCACGAAAACAATTATCATTTTTTACCAGAGAGCGATAAAATACCCATTCCAATTGCAGTAGATCAATACACAAATTACTCAGGTCGTCCTAATTTGGAATAATTTTTGGAGTTAAATAAGTATTCGAAATAGTCAGATTGCTACAGACTGTTCTGTTTTGACAGATTCTGTTTTCTTTGTGTTGTGTGCTTATTTTGATGTCTCTATGGTTTTCTTTGATGAGTTTTTGCCATATAAAAGTTGGAATACAGTAGATATAATACAAAAACAAAATATGAATTGGTTTGATACATCACTTATAGTAGTTGTTTATTATTCTTATACTAACGGATCTCACGAAGGTTTTTGTTGAGTTTTGTGTGATTGAAGTTTTCAGGTTTTGGGTTATCTTACGATGGATGAAGGAAGGATGTAAGAGCCTAAGCTTGGGTATGCCCCGACATCCCAAGCTATCATCCAAAAATGAGCAACCAACTAAGCTTGGGGATGCCCCAGAGTGGCGTCCCCGCTTTCTTCCAAAAACTATAGGTATTTTACTTGAGGCTATATTTTTATTCGTCACGTTATATGTGTTTTGCTTGGAGCGTCTTTTATGATATGTGTCTTTGCTTGTTTTATTTTGTGTTTTAAGTCATCAATCCTTGCTGGACACACCTATTTGAGAGAGCCAAAATTATATCATGACTTGTTAGAATTGTTCTCTTTGCTTCACTTAAATCTTTTATGAGCTAGGACTTGCTCTAGTGCTTCACTTACATCTTTTTGAGCACGGTGTGCTTTGTTATCTTTGAAGAAATGCACTCTTGCTTCACTTAGATTTATTTTTAGAGTTAGTAAAATTTTCAAGAAATTCTCTCTTGCTTCACTTAAATTATTTTGAGAGAAATAAAATTTGTTATGCTCATGATCTTCACTTATATTTGTTTGAGCTTATGAAAAGCAACACATAAAAATTAGTCCCAAAGTGATAGATATCCAAGAAGGATAAAGTAAAAAAATGTCATGAAGATCATTGGACAAAATAAACTTGATTCTTAGTAATAGTTTTGAGATATTATGATGTGATATGTAAGTTATGTTGATGAGTAATTGTGCTCTAGTAAGAATGTTGGTGTTAAGGTTTGTGATTCCTTATGTATGCACGAAAGTCAATAATCATGCAATGAAAATTATATCCTACTTGTGGTGCATTATTCGGTGTTAATTATGCTTAATTCTTGCTTATGATATTATTCATTTCTTGGTTGGTCGCTTCCCAATATTTTTCTAGCCTTCATTTTGCACTAAGTATGACCTCTACTTGTGCATCCAAAATCCTTTAAATCAGTTTTTCCACATGAGTCCACAATATCTACCTATATGTGGTATTCTTTTGCCATTCTAAGAAAATTTCTTGTGTGTTTGTTTCGCTCGCAGATCGGTGATGGGTGGCTAATATTTCCCATGCTAGATGTGTTATTCTCAAGATGTGTTTGTCACATGTTTTGTGATGCTCTCTTTGTGTTTCAATTATTATCTTTCATGTGAGCATCAATGAATTCTCAATGCCTAGCTAGGGGCATTAAATGATAACACTTCTTGGGAGGCAACCCAATGAATAAAATTTATTTTTGTCTTTTTTATTTTTGTTCTTGAGTGCTTGAACAATTATGCCTCTGTTATGATTGTGTTTTAATTAGTGTTTGTGCCAAGCAAAGCCTTTGGGGTCATGTTGTGTAACATCCCAAATTTTCAATTTGGAATGTTATACATAGGTCATCCATGCATGTCATATTTTATTGCATTTTCGTTTCGCAATCCTAAAAATCCTAAGAAACTCAAGGACCCTCGGAGAGAGTTGGGGATTTCCCGGTTTTCATATTTGATTTTTATCAAATAATGAAACGAGGAATTTTGATTTTAATTATTCTTCTCTCGGAAAAATATTTCATATTAAAATATAAGAGACAGATAATATGACTTCTCCAAAATAACTGAAATATTGGAGGAAAAATATTAAAATCATTTATTTGATTTTTATTTGATTTTATTTGCATTATAAAAATTGCACGTTTTCAAATTTTCATTTTAGGGCCAAGAAAATGTTCATCTCGTTCTAAATATTTTATTTAGATGGTGAAAATTTGTTTTGGCATTTTTAGATTTTTATTTTATTTTCTAAGTTTTTTTTCTGTCAGCGAAATTGTTCAAAAAAAATCTCCAGCCGACTAGGCCGAAACCTAGCCGGGCCGCCGGCCCAATCGCCGCCGCCGCCTTCCTCGCGCGCGTGCGCCGCCGCCGCCGACTTGGACAAGAGTCCGAGCCGGACTCCTCCGCCGCCGCGCCTTGCCCCCTCCTCCAAGCCGCCGC
>NC_057812.1:218275030-218307632 GCF_018294505.1 Triticum aestivum | reverse complement strand
GAACCCCGCCTCGCCAGAGCCCCTCGCCGGAGGTACCGCGCCGGATCCGAGCCGCCGTTTTTTTAAAAACCGTTCGGTTTTTTTCCAAACCCTAGTTTGTTTTTTAGATCGGTTCGCCGGTTTTTCTCGGTTCTTCTTTTTAGCGGACGTTCGTCCATACATTCATTTTAAAGAACGGTTTTCGCCCGTTAGTTACAGTTAACGAACGCTCGTTCGTTAGTCTGTTCCTCAGTTTTCTTTTATCAGATTTATCCGCAATTATTTTCGATCGCGATTTCTGATCCGATCTTAGTTTCTGTTTATCTTTTCGCTCGTTAGTCGGAGTCAGGCGATTCAAGCACCTAGATCTTCGCCTCGAGACCCTCTTTCCGTTTAATCAACTTGAACAAGATTTTGGAACTGTAAAATTTGACCTTAGTTCATATTAGTAAATGGATCTTGTTTCTTTCGCCGTTTGAGTTTCGTTGCTCCATTTGATTTGATTCTTTTTGCAAACCGGAGTTCTTAAGTTGAACTTCTGGTCAACCTCTCTTATTTGAGTTTTCTTGTGCATCCTTGCTTGTTGCTTATGTATGTTATTGTTTGTTTGCGATAGAATTCCCGCAGTGGGAAGCGTGTTACTACGAGTCCCTATGTTTCGCGGATCGTCAGCAAGGAAAGTAACACTTTGATCATATCCCTTTATCACCCAGTTTTTATGCATTAGTCTCAATCCTCAAACATTGCATGATTAGGATGCCTTTAACATGTCGGTTGGGAAGTAGTTGATGAGGTAGAACCTATTGCACTGTTACTATCAAAGCCTTGGGAGTTACTTCTACGCGTTGCTTATATTACTATGCTATGCTATGCTCGTAGATGTGGTTTGGGTTTGAGTGAAATCCATGGCAGATGTGAGATTGTTATTTAATGGTTCAACTTAAGGTGGCAACTTAAATAAACATCTGGGTGGATTGAGGCACCTGGGGAACCCAGTGTTGTCTATTTTTGTTTGGAAATCCCGGGGTACCCGTGTGATCTTCCTATGGACCGCCACCCAGGCTCAAAGGGAACTGGGATGATTCATGCTAGAAACTTTCATGTGCAGCCACAAGCTATTATGAGCTGTAACATAGTTGAGTAAGTTACGTGAAGCTCTTGAAGAGGTAGATCAGCAGGTAGTGGGTTTTGTAGGTTTGGTATGGTCTACCCGGAGTAAAGAGTTAATGTTTCTGAAAGACTGTGTCTCGGTCATCCGTTTCTCAAACACCTTGTAGTGCGAGAAATACAATGGAGGCGATCGAGTCTTGTGGGGAAAAGTGCGCAAACCTCTACAGAGTGTACAATCTAATCAAGGTTAGCCGTGTCCCCAGTTATGGACAATCTTGAGTATCTAGTACTTGGGTTATCACATGTATCTCATCACTTTTAATTAATATTGTTGGGTTGTTAACTACTTTAATTCGGGATTGAGTTGGGGGTACCTTCTCAATATTGTTCAACTACCATGATAGTTAAATTAAAATCCATTCCTTTGTTGTAGGAAAAAATTGGCTTTTCACAAAACTATAACCATAGAGCTTTCCACCAGCCAAATATGCATATAGTGATAGCATTATTTCTGTTCATGCTCTACTGTGTTATGTTGCCAGCATATTTCATGTGCTGACCCGTCTTTGGGCTGCAACGTATTATGTTGCAGACTTTTCAGACGAGGAGTAAGGTTCGTTAGGTCGTTGTCGTGCAGCTCAGCTATGCCGTTGGAGTTGATGGACTCACTTTATCTTCCAAACCTTCCGTTGTTATCGCATTAGATGGCCTTAAGCCATATTTTTGTAATAAGTTCTCTCTTGAGACATTCGATGTAATAAGTGTGTGATTGCTACTCTGTTATAAATCCTTCGAGTACTGTGTGTGTCAGCATTACCGATCCAGGGATGACACTGAAGCACAGAGACTTGACCATCTGAGGTCGGGTCGCTACAAGATGGTATCAGAGCACACACTGAGTGTAGGACACGACCACCAAGATAAACCATAGGTCACTCTTCTCTACTTATTTCTGACTCCTCTCCATTTTCTACTCTTTAGGATGGTGGAGATGAAGAACAAGTTTGCACAACCGGATGAAGACACGCCTTTTGGACGCCACTTGAAGGAAGTCACTAGGTACTTGAACATTGGAATACCAAGCTTCACCGGGACGTACAACGCCTCCTTACCAGAAGAGGAGCGCTGGATGATTCAAGTACAAGTTCCAGGAAGGACGTTCTCGCCAACTTCCAAACCCATAGAATTTTCTTTTGAAGCACCCACTTGGAGTCTAGGCAAGAGCATGGAAGCCCACATTACCATAGGACACATTGGAGAAGTCTACAACAGGGAACTCAAGGACACTATCTACCAAATATGTGGGCGCCGAGACGAGAAATGGGAAGTAATCAGCACCAGGAAGGATAGATCCATTGCAGCTTTTATCCAGGAGTTAAACCAGCACATTCGACGTCAGGAGAACCAGATGTGCACAGACATGATGGACTTGAAGAAGGCAAAGACTAGGATCATCGAGCTGGAGGAAGAACTCAAGTTTACACGCAATGGATATGAGGAGGAAATCAAGACACTACTAGAGAAGAATGACGACCCAGTTAAGAAGATTGGAGTATTCATGGGAGGACCAGCACCGGGAGTAGAAGACGACGATTCCACTTGCCCGGACAACTACATCATCATCGATGACAGTGATTCCGATCCTAGTGAGGATGACCTTGAAGACGAAGCTGGAGCAGACATCATGGAGTCTTCCAGCGATCAAAATTTCTAGATGACCACCATATATTATTAGTATTTCCCCATGTATTTAGTAGTAGTTGAGCACTTTCGCGATAGTTCTAGACCGCTTGTATGCCCTTGCTTGATTGATTGAGTGAAATGATTGTGTTTGTCTCATGTGCATATGGGTAGTGCTTTCTCATTAGAACTTTTTTCTATTCTGATCTCTTCCATCTAAACCCATCAGATGCCTCCGAGACGTGACACCGGTTTTGCCTTCCCGCCGGAGCTCACCCAGTTGATCCAGCAACAAAATGCCTTGATGCAATTGTTAGTTCAGAACCAGGGCAACAACAACAACAACCCGCCACCAGTGGACAACCTAGCCCATTTTCTAAGGTTACAGCCGCCAGTGTTTTCCAGTAGAACCGAGCCTACAGTTGCTGATGATTGGCTACGCCGTATTGGAATGGAGTTGACCACCACAGGTTGCACAGATGCTGAGAGGGTGCACTTTGCCGCACACCAATTGGATGGACCAGCAGCCTCATGGTGGGAGAATTACATGGCCACTTTTCCTGTAGCCAATGTCACTTGGGACCAGTTTCAGCAAGCTTTCCGCACATCCCATGTCTCAACTAGAGCTATGCAGATGAAGAAGCGGGAGTTCCGCAACTTACGCCAGGGAAACCGTACTGTGGCTCAATACGTGGATGCTTTTAGCAAGTTATCACGCTATGCCCCTGATGATGTGGCCATAGATGCCACGAAGCAGGAGAAGTTTATGGAAGGGCTGAATGATGAGATGAGCATACAGTTGATGGTAGCAACCTTCAACAACTACCAGGAGTTGGTAGATAAGGCTCTTATGATTGAAGGGAAGCAGCAGCAGATTGAGAGCCGTAAAAGGAAGTACGGACAAGGGAAGTATAACTCAAGAGCTCAGCAGAAGCCTCGCCTAACCTCGAACTCGGGAGGACTTGTTCATAACCATGGGGGTCACAACCACACTGGAGGAGGATCGCATAATCACAATGGTGCCAAGAATGGGAATGGGAACGGAAGTAACAACAATTAGAACCGCTCCAACCTAGCCACACCCTCCAAAAGATACCTAAGTCAAGTTACTTGCTTTAAGTGCGGGAAGACAGGGCACTATGCCAATGATTTCCCCGAAGGAAGGAATGGAAACGGAAATGGGAGCGCTGGGAAGAAGCCTAATCCATTCAACAAAGGACAAGTAAACCACGTTAACGTGGAGGAGGTTGAAGAGCAGCCGAACGCGGTAATAGGTAAGTTTTTGGTTAAGTCATTCACCGCTCTTGTTCTTTTCGATACTGGTGCATCGCATTCATACATATCAAGGGGATTCACGGATAAGTTTAAACTACCAACCCAAACCCTTAGGACCCCTCTCCTAGTGAGTTCACCTGGAGCAGAGTACATGGCTAGCCGATGGTGCGACCAGATACCCCTAACCATTGGCACACATGTTTTTCCATCCGACCTAATTATCTTGGAGTCACAAGGATTGGATGTGATATTATGTATGGACTGGATGTCAAAGTATGGAGGAAGTATTGACTGTGCTAGTAAGTCGATTTATCTCACCACCCCAGAGGGAAAAAGGATTAAGTATGTATCTAAGCATGTGCCTAGGAGGAGCCAAGTGAATGCCCTCACGGGAGTTGTTCAGGAGGAAGTGCCTGTAGTGAAGGATTTCCTGGATGTTTTTCCAGAGGAGTTACCAGGCATGCCACCAGATAGACACATTGAGTTTTTGATAGAACTATTGCCAGATACAGGGCCAATATCCAAGAGACCCTATCGGATGCCCGCAAATGATCTGGAGGAAATTAAGAAACCGATCAAGGAGTTATTGGAGAAAGGTTACATTCGAAGAAGTTCGTCACCTTGGGGAGCCCCAGTACTTTTGGTTGAGAAGAAGGATAAATCCCTAAGGATGGTTGTTGATTATCGGGCTTTGAATGAAGTAACGATTAAGAACAAGTACCCACTACCGATGATCAATGATCTGTTCGATCAGCTGCAAGGAGCTAAAGTGTTTTCGAAGATCGATTTGCGATCGGGATACCTTCAGTTGAAAATTCGAGAGAAGGATATACCAAAGACAACGTTCACCACACGGTATGGATTATACGAGTATACATTCATGTCGTTTGGACTGACTAACGCCCTTGCCTATTTTATGAGCATGATGAACAAGGTGTTCATGGAGTATTTGGACAAGTTTGTTGTGGTGTTTATTGATGATATTATGGTATACTCGAAGAATGAAGAAGAGCACAAGGAGAATTTGCGGTTAGTTCTCGAGAAACTCATGGAACATCTGTTGTATGCTAAGTTTAGCAAATGCGAATTTTGGTTGAAGGAAGTCGGATTCCTTGGACATGTTATATCAGGAGAAGGTATAGCAGTAGACCCCAGCAAGGTTCAGTCAGTCACAGAATGGTTGGCACCCACTTCAGTTAGCAAGATCCGCAGTTTCCTTGGACTCGCATGATACTATAGGAGGTTCGTTGAGAATTTTTCCAAGATTGCAAAGCCAATGACTGAACTATTGAAGAAGGATACTAAGTTCAAATGGACGGAAGATTGCGAGGCAAGTTTCCAGGAGTTGAAGAAACGTTTGACTACAGCCCCAGTGCTAACATTGCCAGATATACATAAGGAGTTCCAAGTGTATTGCGACGCCTCTCGCTTAGGACTTGGATGTGTGCTTATGCAGGATGGAAGAGTTGTTTCATATGCCTCACAACAACTAAAACCTCATGAGTTGAACTATGCCACGCATGATTTGGAGCTAGCAGCCGTAGTGCATGCATTGAAGACTTGGAGACATTACCTTATTGGAAACCGCTATGATGTGTACACGGATCACAAGAGTTTGAAGTACATCTTCACACAGAAGGAGCTAAACCTTAGGCAGAGGAGATGGTTGGAGCTTATAAAGGATTACGACATGAAGCTACACTATCATCCAGGAAAGGCCAATGTCGTAGCAGACGCTTTGAGCTGGAAGAGTTATGCTAATATCCTTGAAAGTAAGGGATTACCGAAGGAGTTAGCAAAGGATATCATGGAACTTCGATTGGAGATTGTTCCAAGAGGTTTCGTTGCAACAATGGAGGTTCAGTCTACATTATTAGGCAAGATTCGAGAAGCTCAGAAGGATGACAAAGAGATTGCCGAGATAAAGGAGAAGATGAGCAAAGAAAAGGCCAATGTTTTTCGTGAGGATGAGCACGATACCTTATGGTTTGAGGACCGAGTTTATGTGCCCAATAACACTAAGATCAGGAAGTTGATACTTCAAGAGGCTCATGACTCACCATACTCGATACACCCCGGAAACACCAAGATGTATTTGGATTTGAAGGAACGTTTCTGGTGGACAGGGATGAAGAAGGATATCACTGAATATGTAGCCGTATGTGATGTGTGTCAGAGAGTGAAGGTAGAGCATTAGAAGCCATCAGGACTGTTACAGCCTATGCCGATACCCGAATAGAAGTGGGATAAACTTGGCATGGACTTTATCACTGGATTGCCCAGAACCAAAGCAGGATATGATTCTATATGGGTAGTAGTTGATCGCTTGACCAAAGTAGCTCACTTTATCCCAGTGAAAACCACCTATACAAGTGAGAAGCTGGCCAAGATATATATGTCCAGGATCGTATGTCTGCATGGAGTTCCGAGGACTATCGTATCAGATAGAGGAACACAGTTTACTTCAAAGTTTTGGCATCAGTTACACCAGACTTTGGGAACGAGATTGGAGTTCAGTACAACATTCCACCCGCAGACGGATGGACAGACTGAGAGAGTCAACCAGATACTGGAAGATATGTTGAGAGCATGTGCACTAGATTATAGATCTAGTTGGGATGACAATTTGCCTTACGCAGAATTCTCATACAACAATAGCTACCAAGCCAGTTTGAAGATGGCACTGTTTGAAGCCCTGTATGGACGCAGGTGCAGAATGCCGTTGATGTGGGATGAGGTAGGAGGCCGGCAGTTGTTTGGACTAGACTTGATCAAGGAGTCTGAGGAGAAGGTTAAACTGATTCGTGATAGACTGAAGATTGCTCAGTCTAGGTAGAAGAGTTACGCAGATTCAAAACGCAAGGAGGTAGCCTATGAAATTGGAGACAGAGCATATCTGCGAGTATCACCCTTGCGAGGAGTGAAACTTTTTGGAGTTAAGGGAAAGTTAGCCCCGAGATTTGTACGACCGTATCGTGTTTTGGAATGGATGGGAGAAGTTGCCTACAAGTTGGAGTTACCTGAAGGACTGTCAGGAGTTCATGATGTGTTCCATGTTTCACAGCTGAAGAAGTGTCATGCTGAGATGGCCGATATACCGTTAAGAGATACAGTACCCTTGGAGGCGATTCAGTTGGACAGTGATTTGACTTATGAGGAGAAGCCAGTTAAGATTCTTGAGTTTGCCAGCCGAGTCACCCGCAGCAAGGTTATCAAGTTTTGCAAAGTTTAGTGGAGCCACCATACCGAGGATGAAGCCACCTGGGAACGAGAGGATGATCTACTCAGAGACCACCCACACCTATTTTCTAGCCAAACCGAATCTCGAGGGCGAGATTCATCTTAAGGGGGGTAGGTTTGTAACATCCCAAATTTTCAATTTGTAATGTTATACATAGGTCATCCATGCATATCATATTTTATTGCATTTTCATTTCGCAATCCTCAAAATCCTAAGAAACTCAACGACCCTCGGAGAGAGTTGGGGATTTCCCGGTTTTCATATTTGATTTTTATCAAATAATGAAACGAGGAATTTTGATTTTAATTATTCTTCTCTCCGAAAAATATTTCGTATTAAAATATAGAGAGGAGATAATATGACTTCTCCAAAATAACTGAAATATTGGAGGAAAAATATTGAAATCATTTATTTGATTTTATTTGGATTTTATTTGCATTAGAAAAATTGCACGTTTTCAAAATTTCATTTTAGGGCCAAGAAAATGTTCATCTCGTTCTAAATATTTTATTTAGACGGTGAAAATTTGTTTTGGCATTTTTAGATTTTTATTTTATTTTCTAGGATTTTTTTCTGTCGGCGAAATTGTTTTTAAGAAAAAAATCTCCAGCCGACTGGGCCGAAACCCAGCCGGGCCGCCTTCCTCGCGTGCGTGTGCCGCCGCCGCTGACTCGGACAAGAGTCCGAGCCGGACTCCTCCGCCGCCGCGCCTTGCCCCCTCCTCTAAGACGCCGCCCCCCTCCTTTTATACGCGCCGCCCCGACCACCACCACTACAACCACCGCCGTGCCGCGAGCCGCCGCCCAACCCCACCTCGCCTGAGGTACCGCGCCGGATCCGAGCCGCCCATTTTTTTAAAGACCGTTCGCTTTTTTTAGAAACCCTAGTTCGTTTTTTTAGATCGGTTCGCCGGTTTTTCTCGGTTCTTCTTTTTAGCGGACATTCGTCCATACGTTCGTTTTAACGAACGGTTTTGGCCCGTTAGTTACAGCTAATGAACGCTCGTTCATTTTTTTGTTCGTCAGTTGTCTTTTATCGGATTTATCCGCGATTATTTTCGATCGTGATTTTTGATCCGATCTTAGTTTCTGTTTATCTTTCGCTCGTTAGTCGGAATCAGGCGATTCAAGCGCCTAGATCTTCGTCTCGAGACCCTCTTTCTGTTTAATCAACTTGAACAAGATTTTGGTACTGTAAAGTTTGACCTTAGTTCAGATTAGTAAACATATCTTGTTTCTTTCGCCGTTTGAGTTTCGTTGCTCCGTTTGATTTGATTCTTTTCGCAAACCGGAGTTCTTAAGTTGAACTTCTGGTCAACCTCTCTTATTTGATTTTTGCTTGTGCATCTTTTCTTGTTGCTTATGTATGTTATTGTTTGTTTGCGATAGAATTCCCGGAGTGCGAAGCATGTTACTATGAGTCCCTAGGTTTCACGGATCGTCAGCAAGGCAAGTAACACTTTGATCATATCCCTTTATCACCCAGTTTTTATGCATTAGTCTCAATCCTCAAACATTGCATGATTAGGATGTCTTTAACATGTCGGTTGGGAAGTAGTTGATGAGGTAGAACCTATTACCCTGTTACTATCAAACCCTTGGGAGTTACTTCTGCGTGTTGCTTATATTACTATGCTATGCTATGCTCGTAGACGTGGTTTGGGTTTGAGTGAAATCCATGACAGATGTGAGATTGTTAACTAATGGTTCAACTTAAGGTGGCAACTTATATAAACATCTGGGTGGATTGAGGCACCTGAGGAACCCAATCTTGTTTGTTTTTGTTTGGAAATCCCGGGGTACCCGTGTGATCTTCCTATGGATCGCCACCCAGGCTCAAAGGGAACTGGGATGATTCATGCTAGAAACTTCCGTGTGCAGCTAGAAGCTATTATGGGCTCCAGCATAGTTGAGTAAGTTACGTGAAGCTCTTGAAGAGGTAGATCAGCTGGTAGTGGGTTTTGTAGGTTTGGTATGGTCTACCCGGAGTAAAGAGTTAATGTTTCTGAAAGACTGTGTCTTGGTCATCCGTTTCTCAAACACCTTGTAGTGCGATAAATACAACGGAGGCGATCGAGTCTTGTGGGGAAAAGTGCGCAAACCTCTACAGAGTGTACAATCTAATCAAGGTTAGCCGTGTCCCTAGTTATGGACAATCTTGATTATCTAGTACTTGGGTTATCACATGTATTTCATCACTTTTAATTAATATTGTTGGGTTGTTAACTACTTTAATTTGGGATTGATTTGGGGGTACCTTCTCAATATTGTTAAACTACCATGATAGTTCAATTAAAATCTATTCCTTTGTTGTAGGGAAAAATTGGCTTTTCGCAAAACTATAACCATAGAGCTTTCCACCAGCCAAATATGCATATAGTGATAGCATTATTTCTGTTCATGCTCTATTGTGTTATGTTGCCAGCATATTCCATGTGCTGACCCGTTTTTGGTCTGCAACGTATTATGTTGTAGACTTTCCAGACGAGGAGTAAGGTTCGTTAGGTCATTGCCGTGCAGCTCAGCTATGCCGTTGGAGTTGATGGACTCACTTTATATTCCAAGCCTTCCGCTATTATCGCATTAGATGGCTTTAAGCCATATTTTTTTAATAAGTTCTCTCTTAAGACATTCGATGTAATTAGTGTGTGATTGCTACTCTGTTATAAATCCTTTGAGTACTGTGTGTGTCAGCATTACCGATCCAGGGATGACACTAAAGCACAGAGACTTGACCATCTGAGGTCGGGTCGCTACATGTTGGGTGATAGTTGATTTGATCTTGCTGAAAAACAGAAACTTTTGCACTGAGAAAAATAATTTTCATTTCAACAGAGGCGCGGTAAAATACTGACTGTTTTTCCAGAAGATTAATATACAAATTTCTCACGTTTTCCTAATTTTTCAGAATTTTTGGAGTTACAGAAGTATTCGAAATTTCCAGATTACTACAGATTGTTCTGTTTTTGATAGATTTTGTTTTCTTTGCATTGTGTGCTTGTTTCGATGATACTATGGTTTTCTTTGAAGAGTTTTTGCCATATAAAAGTTGGAATACAGTAGATATAATGCAAAAATAAAATATGAATGGGTTTGCAATCTTACTTATAGTAGTGATTTGCTTTCATATACTAAAGAATCTCACGAAGGTTTTGTTGAGTTTTGTGTGATTGAAGTTTTCAAGTTTTGGGTGGCTTTATGATAGATGAAGGAATAAGGATTAGCAAAAGGCTAAGCTTGGGGATGCCGAGGCACCCCAAGATAATGTTCAAGAAGTATCAAGAAACTAAGTTTAGGGATGCCCCCGAGTGGCATCCCCTCTTTCTTCTTATGACCATCGGTATTTTACTTGAAACTATATTTTTATTCATCACATATTATGGGTTTGGCTTGGAGCGTCTTGTATGTATGAGTCTTTGCTTGTTTTTCTTTGTGTTTTTAGTCATGAATCCTTGCTAGACACACCTATTTGAGAGATCCAAAATTATGCCATGACTTGTTGGAATTGCTCTCTATGCTTCACTTAAATCTTTATGAGCTATGGAATTGCTCTAGTGCTTCACTTATATCTTTTTGAGCATGATGTGCTTTAGTATTTTTTGAGAAATGCTCTCATGCTTCAATTAGATTTATTTGAGAGTTAGTAAAGAAATTCTCTCTTTCTTCACTTAAATTATTTTAGAGAAGAAAAAAAATTATGCTCCTGTTCTTCACTTATATTTCTTTGAGCTATCAGAAGCAACATATGAAACTAGTCCCAAAGTGATAGATATCCAAGGAGGATATAATAAAAACTTTCATGAAGATTGATAGCGGCTTCAACTACGTCGGTATTTTCCCAAAGAGGAAGGGATGGTGCAGCACAACTACGGTAGGTATTTCCCTCATTGATGAGATCAAGGTTATCAAACCAGTAGGAGAACCACGCAACACCACATAAACAGCTCCTGCACACAAAGAACAAATACTTGCAATCCGACGTAAGAGAGGGGTTGTCAATCCCTCACGGGTAAAAAGATAGGTAAAATTGTAGTAGATTGGATAAATAGATCTCACAGGAACACGAGATGAAATAAATAATAATAAATTGCAGCAAGGTTTTTTTTGGTTTTTGGATTAATAGATCTGGAAATAAAAGAAAATAAAAATAGACCGCGAAGGCAAATATAATAAAGAAGAGACCCAGGGTCCGGAGGTTTCACTAGTGGCTTCTCTAGAGAAAAATAGCAATCGGTGGGTAAAAAAATTACTATTGGGCAATTGATAGAACTTCAAATAATCATGACGATATCCAGGCAATGATCATTATATAGGCATCACGTCCAAGATTAGTAGACCGACTCCTGCCTGCATCTACTAGTATTGCTCCACACATCGACCGTTACCCAGCATGCATCTAGTGTATTAAGTTGATGGAGAAATGGGGTAATGCAATAAGAACGATGACATGATGTAGACAAGATCTATTTATGTAGAAAAAGACCCCATCTGTTATCCTTAATACAACGATACATACGTGTCGGTTCCCCTTCTGTCACTGGGATCAAGCACCGTAAGATCGAACCCATCACAAAGCACCTCTTCCCATTGCAAGATAAATAGATCAAGTTGGCCAAACAAAACCCAAGTATCGGAGAAGAAATACGAGGCTATA
The DNA here is from genome assembly GCF_018294505.1 of Triticum aestivum. Taxonomy (NCBI): domain Eukaryota; kingdom Viridiplantae; phylum Streptophyta; class Magnoliopsida; order Poales; family Poaceae; genus Triticum; species Triticum aestivum. The sequence goes on along the minus strand of NC_057812.1, from coordinate 218,295,694 downwards.
GGCAATCATGCATATAAGAGATCAAAAGACTCAAATAACTTCCATGGATAAAAACATAGATTTGATCATAAACGCAAAGTTCATTTGATCCCAACAAACACACCGCAAAAAGAATTACATCATATGGATCTCCAAGAGACCATTGTATTGAGAATCAAACGGGAGAGAGGAAGCCATCTAGCTACTAAGTACGGACCCAAAGGTCTATAAAAGACTACTCACACATCATCGGAGAGGTACCAATGAGGATGATGAATCCCTCCGTGATGGTGTCTAGATTGGATCTGGTGTTTCTGGAACTTGCGGCGGCTAGAATTGAGTTTCGTCGACTCCCCTAAGGTTCTTGGAATATTGGGGTATTTATAGAGCAAAGAGGCGGTACGGGAGGCCACCAAGGTGGGCACAACACACTTGGGCGCACCTGGGGGCCCAAGCGTGCCCTAGTGGGTTGTGCCCCGCTCGGGGCACCCCCAGGTGCTTCTTCGGCCCACTGGATGTCTTCTGGTCCATAAAAAATCCACAAAAAGTTTCACTGCGTTTGGACTCCGTTTGGTATTAATTATCTGCGATGTAAAAAACAAGCAAAAAACAGCAACTGGCACTTGGCCCTATGTCAATAGGTTAGTACCAAAAAATGATATAAAATGATTATAAAACATTCAAGAATGATAATATAACAACATGGAACAATAAAAAATTATAGATACGTTGGAGACGTATCAAAGATCATTGGACCAAATAAACTTGATTCCTTGTAATAGTTTTGAGATATGATGATAGTAATATGTGAGTCATGTTGATGACTAATTATGCTTTAGTAAGAATATTGGTGTTAAGGTTTGTGATTCCCTATGCAAGCACGAAAGTCAATAGTTGTGCAATGAAATTACATCCTACTTGTGGTGCATTATTCGGTGTTAGTTATGCTTAATTCTCGCTTATGAGATTCTTTGTTTCTTGGTTGGATGCTTCTCAATCTTTTGCTAGGCTTCATTTTGCACTAAGTATGATCACGACTTGTGCATCCAAAATCCTTTAAACCAGTTTTGCCACATGAGTCCACTATACCTACCTATATGCAGTATTTTTTTGACATTTTAAGCAAATTTGTATGTGCCATCTCTAATTTTCAAAATAAACTTCTCTTTTGTGTGCTCGTACCGCTCATGAAATGGTAGGGGGTGGATGATATAGTTCCATGCTAGATGTGTTATTCTCAAGATGAGTGTTTATTCACTTTTCATTGCACGAGAGTACGACAAAGGTATTAGGGATGCCCAGTCCTAAAATGGAAAATTAATTTACTTTATGTTGTCAAATAATAAATTCCTTGGAACGTGTTGGTATGGAAGGCACCCATGGATATGGTTAGCCATGGAAAGTGAAAGTGTGGTGGAAAAAGGAATAGACTTTATTTTCTGTTTGGGTACCGCCTATGATATATCTAGCATGGAAAGTATTGGGACCGTTTTCATTGTCAGGAAAAGCATGTCACCCAAAATGTTTTATCTCTATCTTTTTTTGCTTTGAGCTCTGGCACCTCTACAAATCCTTACTTCCCTCCGCGAAGGGCCTTTCTATTTAATTTATGCAATTTTTACTTGAGTCTCCATCTTCTCTTATAAAGCACCAACTAAGGGGTACTATGATCGAATTTGAGCATTGGGTGTAGCTAATATGCGAGTGTGTTTCATGAATGGATCAATGATTGAGCATAATGGGCTAGGTATAACTTGCTTTAGCGTTGATATTTTGAAAGACACGGTTGCTTGTTGATATGCTTGAGTATGAAAGTCCTCATGTCAAAACTAGACTATTGCTTTGAACCATATAAAAGTCCAAATGTCCATGCTATAAAAGAAGGAATATGTGATGAACATGTTAGGCAGCATTCCACATCAAAAATTCTATTTTTATCATTTACCTACTTGAGGACGAGCAAGAATTAAGCTTGGGGATGCTGATATGTCTCCAACGTATCTATAATTTTTGATTGTTCCATGTTGTTATATTATCATTCCTGGATGTTTTACAATCATTTTATATCATTTTTTGGGAATAACCTATTGACATAGTGCCAAGTGCCAGTTGCTGTTTTTGCTTGCTTTTTACACCGCAGAAAATTAATATCAAACGGAGTCCAAATGCAGCGAAACTTTTTGTGGGATTTTTATGGACCAGAATACACCCAATGGGCCGAAGAAGCACCTGGGGGTGCCCCGAGGGGGGCACAACCCACCAGGGCATGCTTGGGCCCAGGTGCGCCCAAGTGTGTTGTGCCCACATCGGTGGCCTCTCGCACCGCCTCTTTGCTCTATAAATACCCCAATATTCATGAAACCCTAGGGGAATTGACAAAAATTAATTCCAGCCGCCGCAAGTTCCAGAAACCATAGACCCAATCTAGACACCATCACAGAGGGGTTCATCATCCTCATTGGTGCCTCTTCGCTGATGCGTGAGGAGTTCTTTGTGGACCTTCGGCTCCGTAGTTAGTAAATACATGGCTTCCTCTCTCTCTCTCTCTCTCTCTCGATCCTCAGTACAATGGTCTCTTGGAGATCTATTTGATGTAACTATTTTCACAGTGTGTTTGTTGGGATCCGATGAACTTTGAGTTTATGACCATATCTATGTTTTTATCCATGAAAGTTATTTGAGTCTTTTGATATCTTCTATGCATGATTACTTGTAGCCTCATATTTCTTCTTCGGATCTTTGGTTTACTTAGGCCAACTAGATCGAATTTTCTTACCATGGGAAGATGTGCTTTGTGATGGGTTCGATCTTACGGTGATTGATCCCAGTGACAGAAGGGGAACCGACACATATGTATCATTGATATTAAGGATAACAAGATGGGATCTATTTATAGATAAATAAATCTTGTCTACATCATGTTATTGTTCTTATTGCATTACTCCGTTTCTCCATGAACTTAATACACTAGATGCATGCTAGATAGCGGTCGATGTGTGGAGTAATAGTAGTAGATACAGGCAGGAGTCGGTCTACTAATCTTGGACGTGATGCCTATATAATGATCATTGCCTGGATATTGTCATGATTATTTGAAGTTCTATCAATTGTCCAACCGTAATTTGTTTACCCACCATTGCTATTTATCTCGAGAGAAGCCACTAGTTAAATCTACGGCCCCGGGTCTCTTCTTTATTATATTTGCCTTCACAATATATTTTTATTTGCTTTTATTTTCAGATCTATTAATCAAAAAACCCAAAAATACCTTGCTGCAATTTTTATTTATTTATTTTATCTCGCGTTCCCGCGAGATCTATTTATCCAATCTACTACAATTTTACGTATCTTTTTACCCGCGAGGGATTGAAAACCCCTCTCTTACGTCGGGTTGCAAGTATTTGTTCTTTGTGTGCAGGAGCAGTTTATGTGGTGTTGCGTGGTGCTCCTACTGGTTCGATAACCTTGGTCTAATAACTGAGGGAAATACCTACCGTAGCTGGGTTGCATCATCACTTCCTGTTTGGGGAAATACCGACGTAGTTCAAGCTGCATCATTACCGTGGTCTCCCTCAATGGTGTGCTCCATCGAACGCACTTCACCAAAGCAACAACGTTCGAGATATCATCACGTCACCGTGATACATCCACTTTGCATCATGCTTTTATATTGATATTTATTGAATTATGGGCTATTATTACACATTATATCACAATACTTATGCCTTTTCTCTCTTATTTTATAAGGTTTACATGAAGAGGGAGAATGCCGACAGCTGGAATTTTGGACTGGAAAAGGAGCAAATATTACAGACCTATTCTGCAAAACTCCAAAAGTCCCGAAACTTCACGGAGTATATTTTTGGAATATATAAAAATATTGGGTGAAGAAAGCACCAGAGGGGGCCACCAGCCAGCCACAAGGGTGGAGGGCGCCCCCCGTCCTTGTGGGCCCCCTGGCAGGCCCCCGATGCCCATCTTCTGCTATATGGTGTGTTTTGACCTGGAAAAAATCAAAAGGAAGCTTTCAAGACGAAGCACCGCCGTCTCGAGGCAGAACTTGGGCAAAACCAATCTAGGGCTTTAGCGGAGCTGTTCTGCCGGGGAAACTTCCCTTTGGGAGGGGGAAATCGAAGCCATCGTCATCACCAATGATCCTCTCATCGAGAGGGGATCAATATCCATCAACATCTTCACCAGCACCATCTCCTCTCAAACCTTAGTCCATCTCTTGTACCTGATCTCTGTCTGAAAACCTCATATTGGTATGTGTGGGTTGCTAGTAGTGTTGATTACTCCTTGTAGTTGATGCTAGTTGGTTTATTTGGTGGAAGATCATATGTTCAGATCCTTAATGATAATTAATACTCCTCTGATTATGAACATAAATATGCTTTGTGAGTAGTCATGTTTGTTCCCGAGGACACGGGAGAAGTCTTGTTATAAGTAATCATGTGAATTTGGTATTCGTTCGATATTTTGATGAGATGTATGTTGTCTCTCCTCTAGTGGTGTTATGTGAACGTCGACTACATGACACTTCACCATTATTTGGGCCTAGGGTAAGGCATTGGGAAGTAATAAGTAGATGATGGGTTGCTAGAGTGACAGAAGTTTAAACCATAGTTTATGCGTTGCTTCATAAGGGGTTGATTTGGATCCATATGTTTCATGCTATGGTTAGATTTATCTTAATTCTTCCTTCATAGTTGCGGATGCTTGTGAGAGGGGTTAATCATAAGTGGGAGGCTTGTCCAAGGAAGGGAAGCACCCAAGCACCGGTCCACCCACATATCAAAATATCAAAGCAACGACCGCGAATCATATGAGCATGATGAGAACTAACTTGACAACAATTCCTATGTGTCCTTGGGAGTGCTTTGCTTTGTATAAGAGTTTGTCTAGGCTTGTTCTTTGCTACAAAAAGGATTGGGCCACCTTGCCGCACCTTGATTACTTTTGTTACTTGTTACCCGTTATGAATTATCTGATCACACAACTATCTGTTACTGATAACTTCAGTGCTTGCAGAGAATACCTTGCTGAAAACCGCTTGTCATTTCCTTCTGCTCCTCGTTGGGTTCGACACTCTAACTTATTGAAAGGACTATGATATATCCCATATACTTGTGGGTCATCAAGACTCTTTTCTGGTGCCTTAGGTAAGTGGAATTTGGTAAGGAAACATTTATTTAGTGTGCTGAAATTTACTGTCACTTGTTAGTATGGAAAAAAAATCCTTTGAGGGGATTTGTTCGGGGTATGTTCACCTCGACGAAAGAGCAAAGAGTTTCTCCTCAACCTAGTTCACCTACTGAAAATATTTATTATGAAATTCCTTCGGGTATGATAGAGAAACTGCTAGCTAATCCTTATGCAAAAGATGGAACATTACATCGCGATATGCACCTAATCTACGTGGATGAAGTTTGTGGATTATTTAAGCTTGCAGGTATGCCCGAGGATGTTGTCAAGAAGAAGGTCTTCCCTTTATATTTGAAGGGAAAGGCATTGACATGGTATAGGCTATGTGGTGATATTGGATCATGGAACTACAACCGATTGAAATTGGAATTTCATTAGAAGTTTTATCCTATGCATCTGGTTCATCGTGATCGGAATTATATATATAATTTTTGGCCTCATGAAGGAGAAAGTATCGCTCAAGCTTGGGGGAGGCTTAAGTAAATATTATATTCATGCCCCAATGATGATCTCTCAAGAGAAATTATTATTCAAATTTTTTATGCTCGGCTTTCTCGTAATGATCGATCCATGAATGCTTGATACTTCTTATACTGGTTCTTTTATGAAGAAGACTATTGAATTCAAATGGGATTTATTGGAAAGAATTAAATGCAACTTTGAACATTGGGAACTGTAGGAAGGTAAGGAGTTAGGTATAAACCTTTAGTTTGATTGTGTTAAATCGTTTATGGATACTGATGCTTTTCGTGATTTTTGCACTAAATATGGACTTGACTCTGAGATAGTAGCTTCTTTCTGTGAATCCTTTGCTACTCATGTTGATATCCCTATGGAAAAGTGGTTTAAATATCATCCACCCATTGAAGTTAAAGTAGTAGAACCTATTAAAGTTGAAGAAGAAACTATTGCTTATAATGTTGATACTATTGTTCCTACTGCTTATATTGAGAAACCACCTTTCCCTGTTAGAATAAAGGATCATGCTAAAGCTTAAACTATGGTTCGTAAGAGTTATAATAGAACACCTACACCCCCTAAACAAATTAAAGTTGAATCTAGTATTGCTATGGTTAAAGATCTCTTGGTTGATAATATTGATGGGCACGTTATTTATTTCTGTGATGAAGCTGCTAGAATTGCTAAACCTGATAGTAAAGATAAACATAGACCTATTGTTGGCATGCCTGTTGTTTCCGTTAAAACAAGAGATCATTGTTATCATGGCTTATGTGATGTGGGTGCTAGTGTGAGTGCAATTCCTTTTACTCTATACAAAGAAATTATGAATGATATTGCACCTGCTAAGATAAAAGATATTGATGTTACTATGAAGCTGGCTAATAGAGATACTATATCACCAATTGGGATTGTTAGAGATGTTGAAGTCTTGTGTGGGAAAATTAAATATCCTACTGATTTTCTTGTTCTTGCTTCCCCACAAGATAATTTTTGTCGCATTATATTTGGTAGACCTTTCTTGAATACCGTTAATGCTAAGATAGACAACGAGAAAGATATTATTACTGTTGGTTTAGGGGATATGTCTCATGATTTTAATTTCTCTAAATTTCATAGACAATCCCATGATAAAGAATTGCCTAGTAAGGGTGAAATTATTGGTCTTGCTTCTATTGCCGTGCCTCCTACTGATCCTTTATAACAATATTTGCTAGACCATGAAAATGATATGTTTATGAATGAAAGAAGAGAAATAGATGAAATATTCTTTAATCAAGGGCCTATTTTGAAACACAATTTGCCTGTTGAAATCCTTGGGGATCCTCCACCTAAGGGTGATCCCGTGTTTGAGTTTAAACAATTACCTAATACTTTGAAATTTGCTTATCTTGATGAAAAGAAGATATATCCTCTTATTAGTGCTAACCTTTCAGAGCATGAAGAGAAAAAATTATTGAAAACTCTGAAGAAGCACCATGCCGCTATTGGATATACTCTTGATGATCTTAAGGGCATTAGTTCCACTCTATGTTAGCACAAAATTAATTTGGAGCATGATGCTAAACTAGTTGTTGATCACCAACGATGGTTAAATCCTAAGATGAAAGAAGTGGTAAGAAATGAAATACTAAAGCTCCTGGAGGTAGGTATAATTTATCCTATTGCTGATAGTAGATGGGCAAGTCTCATCCGTTGTGTCCCTAAGAAGGGAGGTATTACTGTTGTTCCTAATGATAAGAATGAATTGATTCCACAAAGAATTGTTACAGGTTATAGAATGGTAATTGATTTTCACAAATTAAACAAAGCTACTAGAAAAGATCATACCCTCTACCTTTTATTGATCAAATGCTAGAAAGACTACCCAAACATACACATTTTTGCTTTCTAGATGGTTATTCTGGTTTTTCTCAGATACCTGTGTCAAAAGATGATCAGGAGAAGACCACTTTTACTTGCCCTTTCAGTACCTTCGCGTATAGACGTATGCCTTTTGGTTTGTTCAATGCACCTGCTACCTTTCAAAGATGTATGACTGCTATATTTGTCGGTGTTCTGGGAACGGGGGTACGCAGACTTGCCTGTCCACGGGCCGCGGTGTGGCTCCGTCAATGGACTGGTATGGCCCAGCTTTAGCATCAACAACTCAAGACCCTCACAAGGGGCCATGCCTCGCGAGGCGGATGACATCAAGACCTCCACGAGTAGCAGTCTCTCTGGGCTGGCTCCCAAGGAGCAGAGACTACTATGCATGCTTCACCTCGCGAGGTCCAGATGACATGAGCCATGAAGACCAAGGCCAGGCAGGCGCCAGCGGACGCAGAGTACCAAATTTCTCTTTGGTGCCAAGGAGGCAAGCGCATGCGTGGAGTCCCAAGGAATCAGCCAAAGGTTTCCATTCCGGTGCAACAAGACCAAGACCGCCAGGACGGCAGGATGGAGGTCATCGCCGTGCCCACCCCGGCGTCACAACCAGAGGCTTTTGCAGGCGAATACTACTTTTGTCAGGATAGCATGTACTAGTTGTCTCCCTTCGAATTTGGCCGTAGTGGGTGAGGGAGTCCTGGATTCGGGGGTCTCCGGGCGTCTGGGCTAGGTGATATGGGCCGGACTAATGGGCCGTGAAGATACAAGATAGAAGGCCGTCCCCCGTGTCCGGATGGGACTCTCCTTTGCGTGGATGGCAAGCTTGGCGTTTGGATGTGTGCCCTAGAGGCAATAATAAATTAGTTATTATTATATTTCCCTGTTCATGATAATCGTTTATTATCCATGCTAGAATTGTATTGATAGGAAACTCAGATACATGTGTGGATACATAGACAACACCATGTCCCTAGTAAGCCTCTAGTTGACTAGCTCATTGATCAATAGATGGTTACGGTTTCCTGACCATGGACATTGGATGTCGTTGATAACGGGATCACATCATTGGGAGAATGATATGATGGACAAGACCCAATCCTAAGCCTAGCACAAAGATCATGTAGTTCGTATGCTAAAGCTTTTCTAATGTCAAGTATCATTTCCTTAGACCATGAGATTGTGCAACTCCCAGATACCGTAGGAATACTTTGGGTGTGCCAAACATAACAACGTAACTGGGTGGCTATAAAGGTACACTAGAGGTATCTCCGAAAGTGTCTGTTGGGTTGGCACGAATCGAGACAGGGATTTGTTACTCCGTGTGACGGAGAGGTATCTCTGGGCCCACTCGGTAGGACATCATCATAATGTGCACAATGTGATCAAGGAGTTGATCATGGGATGATGTGTTACGGAACGAGTAAAGAGACTTGCCAGACGAGATTGAACAAGGTTTCGGGATACCGACGATCGAATCTCGGGCAAGTACAATACCGCTAGACAAAGGGAATTGAATACGGGATTGATCAAATCCTCGACATCGTGGTTCATCCGATGAGATCATCGTGGAACATGTGGGAACCAACATGGGTATCCAGATCCCGTTGTTGGTTATTGACCGGAGAACGTCTTGGTCATGTCTGCATGGTTCCCGAACCCGTAGGGTCTACACACTTAAGGTTCAATGACGCTAGGGTTATAAAGGAAGTTTGTATGTGGTTACCAAATGTTGTTCGGAGTCCCGGATGAGACCCCGGACGTCACAAGGAGTTCCGGAATGGTCCGGAGGTAAAGATTTATATATGGGAAGTCCTGTTTTGGTCACCGGAAAAGTTTCGGGTTTTATCGGTAACGTACCGGGACCACCGGGAGGGTCCCGGGGGTCCACCAAGTGGGGCCTCCAGCCCCGGAGGCTTGCATGGGCCAAGAGTGGGAAGGGACCAGCCCCTGAGTGGGCTGGTGCGCCTCCCACAAGGCCCAAGGCGCAGCTAGGAGGAGAAGGCGGAAACCCTAGGCGCAGATGGGCCTAAGGCCCACCCTAGGGCACGCCCCCCTCTCCCCCTCTTGGCCGCCCCCCTCCATCCCATCTAGGGCTGCCGCCCCCTAGGTGTGGGAACCCTAGAGGGGGCGCACCCTCCTCCCCTTCTCCTATAAATAGTGGGGTTTTGGGCTGCCCAACACACACGATTTGATCTCTCCCTGGCGCAGCCCTACCTCTCTCCTCCTCGTCTCTTGCAGTGCTTGGCGAAGCCCTGCTAGAGTACCACGCTCCTCCACCACCACCACACCATTGTGCTGCTACTGGATGGAGTCTTCCTCAACCTCTCCCTCTCTCCTTGCTGGATCAAGGCATGGGAGACGTCACCGGGCTGTACGTGTGTTGAACGCGGAGGTGCCGTCCGTTCGGCACTAGGATCTCCGGTGATTTGGATCATGACGAGTACGACTCCTTCAACCCCGTTCTCTTGAACGCTTCCGCATAGCGATCTACAAGGGTATGTAGATGCACTATCCTTCCCCTCGTTGCTGGTTTCTCCATAGATAGATCTTGGTGACACGTAGGAAAATTTTGAATTTCTGCTACGTTCCCCAACAATGGCATCATGAGCTAGGTCTATGCGGTTTCTATGCACGAGTAGAACACAAAGTAGTTTTGGGCGTTGATTTTGTTCAATATGCTTACCGTTACTAGTCCAATCTTGATTCAGCGGCATTGTGGGATGAAGCGGCCCGGACCGACCTTACACGTACTCTTATGTGAGACTGGTTCCACTGACTGACATGCACTAGTTGCATAAGGTGGCTAGCGGGTGTCTGTCTCTCCCACTTTAGTCGGATCGGATTTGATGAAAAGGGTCCTTATGAAGGGTAAATAGCAATTGGCATATCACGTTGTGGTTTTTGCGTAGGTAAGAAACGTTCTTGCTAGAAACCCATAGCAGCCACGTAAAACATGCAAACAACAATTAGAGGACGTCTAACTTGTTTTTGCAAGGTATGCTATGTGATGTGATATGGCCAAGAAGAATGTGATGAATGATATGTGATGTATGAGATTAATCATGTTCTTGTAATAGGAATCACGACTTGCATGTCGATGAGTATGACAACCGGCAGGAGCCATAGGAGTTGCCTTTATTAATTGTATGACCTGCGTGTCATTGAACAACGCCATGTAATTACTTTACTTTATTGCTAACCGGTAGCCATAGTAGTAGAAGTAATAGTTGGCGAGCAACTTCATGGAGACACGATGATGGCGATCATGGTGTCATGCTGGTGACAAGATGATCATGGAGCCCCAAGATGGAGATCAAAGGAGCTATATGATATTGGCCATATCATGTCACTATTATTTGATTGCATGTGATGTTTATCATGTTTATGCATCTTATTTGCTTAGAACAACGGTAGTAGATAAGATGATCCCTCATTAAAATTTCAAGAAAGTGTTCCCCCTAACTGTGCACCGTTGCGACAATTTGTTGTTTCGAAGCACAACGTGATGATCGGATGTGATAGATTCTAACGTTCACATACAACGGGTGTAAGACAGATTTACACACGCGGAACACTTAGGTTGACTTGACGAGCCTATCATGTACAGACATGGCCTCGGAACACAAGAGACCGAAAGGTCGAGCATGAGTCGTATGGTAGATATGATCAACATGAAGATGTTCACCGATGATGACTAGTCCGTCTCACGTGATGATCGGACACGGCCTAGTTGACTCGGATCATGTAATCACTTAGATGACTAGAGGGATGTCTATCTGAGTGGGAGTTCATAAGATGAACTTAATTATCCTGAACATAGTCAAAAGGTCTTCGCAAATTATGTCATGGCTCGCGCTTTAGTTCTACTGTTTAGATATGTTCCTAGAGAAAATTTAGTTGAAAGTTGATATTAGCAATTATGCGGACTAGGTCCGTAAACTGAGGATTGTCCTCATTGCTTCATAGAAGGCTTATGTCCTTAATGCACCGCTCAGTGTGCTGAACCTCGAACATCGTTTGTGGATGTTGCGAACATCTGACATACACATTTTGATAACTACGTGATAGTTCAGTTAAACGGTTTAGAGTTGAGTCACCGAAGACGTTTTGAAACGTCGTGAAACATATGAGATGTTTCGAGGGCTGGAATTGGGATTTCAGGCTCGTGCCCACGTCAAGAGGTATAAGACCTCCGACGATTTTCTTAGCCTATAAACTAAGGAGAAAAGCTCAATTGTTGAGCTTGTGCTCAGATTGTCTGAGTACAACAATCATTTGAATCGAGTGGGAGTTGTTCTTCCAGATGAGATATTGATGTTTCTCCGAAGTCATTACCACCAAGCTGTTAGAGCTTCGTGATGAACTATAATGTATCAGGGACATATATGATGATCCTTGAGATATTCGCGATGTTTCACACCATAAAAGTAGAAATGAAGAAGGAGCATCAATTGTTGATGGTTGGTGAAACCACTAGTTTCAAGAAGGGCAAGGGCAAAAAGGGATGCTTCATGAAACGGCAAATCAGCTGCTGCTCTAATGAAGAAACCCAAAGTTGAACCCAAACCCGAGACTAAGTGCTTCTGTAATAAGGGGAACAGCCACTGGAGCAGAATTACCCTAGATACTTGGTAGATGAGAAGGCTGGCAAGGTCGGTAGAAGTATATTGGATATACATTGTGTTAATGTGTACTTTACTAGTACTCCTAGTAGCACCAGGGTATTAGATACCGGTCTGGTTACTAAGTGTTAGTAACTCGAAATAAAAGCTACGGAATAAACGGAGACTAGCTAAAAGGTGAGATGACAATATGTGTTGGAAGTATTTCCAAGGTTGATCAAATATCGTACGCTCCCTCTACCATCAAGATTGGTGTTTGCGTCGAGCATAGACATGATTGGATTATGTCTATCGCAATATGGTTATTCATTTAAGGAGAATAATGGTTACTCTGTTTATTTGAGTAATACCTTCAATGGTCTTGCACCTAAAATGAATGGTTTATTGAATCTCGATCGTAATGATACACATGTTCATGCCAAAAGATATAAGATAGAATGATAGTACCACCTACTTGTGGCACTGCCATGTAAGTCATATCGGTATAAAACGCATGAAGAAGCTCCATGTAAATGGACCATTTGGACTCACTTGATTTTTGAATCACTTGAGACATGCAAATCATACCACATGGGCAAGATGACTAAAAGCCTCGTTTTCAGTAAAATGGAACTAGAAAGCAACTTGTTGGAAGTAATACATTTTGATGTGTGCAGTCCAATGAGTGCTGAGGCATGTAGTGGATATCGTTATGTTCTTACTTCACAGATGATTTGAGTAGATGTTGAGTATATTTACTTGATGAATCATGAGTCTGAATTATTGGAAGGTTCAAGTAATTTCAGGGTGAAGTTGAAAGATCGTCGTGACAAGAGGATAAAAGATCTATGATATGATCATAGAGATGAATATCTGAATTACGAGTTTGGCACAGAATTAAGACATTGTGGAAATTGTTTCACAACTAATACAGCCTGGAACACCATAGTGTGATGGTGTGTCCGAACATCATAACTGCACCCTATTGGATATGATGCATACCATGATGTCTCTTATCGAATTACCACGATAGTTTATGGGTTAGGCATTAGAGACAACCACATTTACTTTAAATAGGGCACCACGTAATTCTAATGAGATGACACCGTATGAACTATGGTTTAGAGAAACCTAAGCTGTCATTTCTTAAAAGTTTGGGGCTGCGACGCTTATGTGAAAAAGTTTCAGGATGATAAGCTCGAACCCAAAGCGGATAAATGCATCTTCATAGGACACCCAAAACAGTTGGGTATACCTCCTGTCTCAGATCCGAAAGCAATAAGGGATTGTTTCTAGAATCGGGTCCTTTCTCGAGGAAAAGTTTCTCTCGAAAGAATTGAGTGGGAGGATGGTGGAGACTTGATGAGGTTGTTGAACCATCTCTTCAACTAGTGTGTGGCAGGGCACAGGAAGTTGTTCCTGTGGCACCTACACCAATTGAAGTGGAAGCTTATGATAGTGATCATGAAACTTCAGATCAAGTCACTACCAAACCTCATGGGATGACAAGGATGTGTACTACTTCAGAGCGGTACGTAATCCTGTCTTGGAAGTCATGTTGCTAGACAACAATGAACCGACGAGCTATGGAGAAGCGATGGTGGGCCTGGATTCCGATAAATGGCTCGAGGCCATAAAATCCAAGAGAGGATCCATGTATGAAAACAAAGTGTAGACTTTGGCAGAATGGCTCGATGGTCGTAAGGCTGTTGAGTACAGATGGATTTTAAAAGGAAGACGGACAATGATGGTAAGTATCACCATCAAGGAAGCTCGACTTGTCGTTAAGATGTTTTCCGACAAGTTCAAGGAGTTAACTACGATGAGACTTTCTCACTCGTAGTGATGCTAAGAGTCTGTTGGAATTATATTAGCGATTACTGCATTGTTTATGAAATCTTGCAGATAGGATGTCAAAAACATTGTTTTCTCAACGATTTTCTTGAGGAAAGGTTGTACGTGATACAACCGGAAGGTTTTGTCAATCCTGAAAGATGCTAATAAGTATGCAAAGCTCCAGCAATCCTTCTAAGGACTGGAGTAATCATCTCGGAGTTGGAATGTATGCTTTGATGAGATGATCAAAGATTTTGGGTGTATACAAAGTTTATGAGAAACTAGTATTTCCAAAGAAGTGAGTGGGAACACTATAGAATTTCTGATGAATATATGTTGTTGACATGTTGTTGATCAGAAATGACGTAGAATTTCAGGAAAGCATATAGGGTTATCTGGAAAGTGTTTTTCAATGGAAAGCCTGGATTAAGCTACTTGAACATTGAGCATCAAGATCTATAAGGATAGATCAAAACGCTTAATGGTACTTTCAAATGAGCACATACCTTGACATGATCTTGAAGGTGTTCAAGATGGATCAGTCAAAGAAGGAGTTCTTGCCTGAGTTGTAAGGTATGAAGTTAAGACTTAAAGCTCGACCACGGCAGAAGAAAGAGGAAGGACGAAGGTCGTCCCCTATGCTTTTGTCATAGGCTCTATACGGTATGCCATGCTGAGTACCGCACCTGATGTGTGCCTTGCCACATATCTGGCAAGAGGGTACAAAGGTAATCTAGGAGTAGATCACCAGATAGCGGTCTAAATTATCCTTAGAGGAATAAGGATATGTTTCTCGGTTATGGAGGTGATAAAGAGTTCGGCGTAAAGGGTTACATCGATGCAAGCTTTAACACCTATCCGAATGACTCTGAGTAGAAAACCGGATACGTATAGTGGAGCAACCATTTGGAATAGCTCCAAGTGGAGCGTGGAAGAAGCATTTATAATATGACCTAGAGATTTGCGAAGTACATACGGATCTGAATGTTGCAGACTCGTTGACTAAAACCTCTCTCACAAACAAAACATGATCAAACCCAGAACTCATTGGTCTTAATCACATGATGATGTGAACTAGTTTAGTGACACTAGTAAACTCTTTGGATGTTGGTCACATGGCGATGTGACCTATGAGTGTTAATCACATGACGATGTGAACCAGATTATTGACTCTAGTGCAAGTGGGAGACTATTGGAAATATGCCCTAGAGGCAATAATAAATTAGTTATTATTATATTTCCCTGTTCATGATAATCGTTTATTATCCATGCTAGAATTGTATTGATAGGAAACTCAAATACATGTGTGGATACATAGACAACACCATGTCCCTAGTAAGCCTCTAGTTGACTAGCTCGTTGATCAATAGATGGTTACGGTTTCCTGACCATGGACATTGGATGTCGTTGATAACGGGATCACATCATTGGGAGAATGATGTGATGGACAAAACCCAATCCTAAGCCTAGCACAAAGATCATGTAGTTCATATGCTAAAGCTTTTCTAATGTCAAGTATCATTTCCTTAGACCATGAGATTGTGCAAATCCCGGATACCGTAGGAATACTTTGGGTGTGACCCACGTCACAACGTAACTAGGTGGCTATAAAGGTACACTACAGGTATCTCCGAAAGTGTCTGTTGGGTTGGCATGAATCGAGACTGGGATTTGTCACTCCGTGTGACGGAGAGGAATCTCTGGGCCCACTCGGTAGGACATCATCATAATGTGCACAATGTGATCAAGGAGTTGATCACGGGATGATGTGTTACAGAACGAGTAAAGAGACTTGCCGGTAACGAGATTGAACAAGGTATCGGGATACCGACGATCGAATCTCGGGCAAGTACAATACCGCTAGACAAAGGGAATTGAATACGGGATTGATCGAATCCTCGACATCATGGTTCATCCGATGAGATCATCGTGGAACATGTGGGAACCAACATGGGTATCCAGATACCACTGTTGGTTATTGACCGGAGAACGTCTCGGTCATGTCTACATGGTTCCCGAACCCGTAGGGTCTACACACTTAAGGTTCGATGACGCTAGGGTTATAAAGGAAGTTTGTATGTGGTTACCGAATGTTGTTCGGAGTCCCGTATGAGATCCCGGACGTCACGAGGAGTTCCGGAATGGTACGGAGGTAAAGATTTATATATGGGAAGTCCTGTTTTGGTCACCGGAAAAGTTTCGGGTTTGATCGGTAACGTACCGGGACCACCGGGAGGGTCCCGGGGGTCCACCAAGTGGGGCCTCCAGCCCCGGAGTCTTGCATGGGCCAAGATTGGGAAGGGACCAGCCCCTGAGTGGGCTGGTGCACCTCCCACAAGGCCCAAGGCGCAGCTAGGAGGAGAAGGGGGAAACCCTAGGCGCAGATGGGCCTAAGGCCCACCCTAGGGCGCGCCCCCCTCTCCCCCTCTTGGTCGCCCCCCCTCCATCCCATCTAGGGCTGCCGCCCCCTAGGGGTGGGAACCCTAGAGGGGGCACACCCTCCTCCCCTTCTCCTATAAATAGTGGGGTTTTGGGCTGCCCAACACACACGATTTGATCTCTCCCTGGCGCAGCCCTACCTCTCTCCTCCTCGTCTCTTGCGGTGCTTGGCGAAGCCCTGCTAGAGTACCACACTCCTCCACCACCACCATGCCGTTGTGCTGCTGTTGGATGGAGTCTTCCTCAACCTCTCCCTCTCTCCTTGCTGGATCAAGGCATGGGAGACGTCACCGGGCTCTACGTGTGTTGAACGCGGAGGCGCCGTCCGTTCTGCACTAGGATCTCCGGTGATTTGGATCACGACGAGTACGACTCCTTCAACCCCGTTCTCTTGAATGCTTCCGCATAGCGATCTACAAGGGTATGTAGATGCACTCTCCTTCCCCTCGTTGCTGGTTTCTCCATAGATAGATCATGGTGACACGTAGGAAAATTTTGAATTTCTGCTACGTTCCCCAACATGTACAACCTTAGGCCCCTCTGATGTCTATATAAACCGGAGGGTTTAGTCCGTAGAGGCTAAGACAAAGCATATAGGCTTGACATCTAGGGTTTAGCCATTACGATCTCGAGGTAGATCAACTCTTGTAATCCCTATACTCATCAAAGTCAATCAAGCAGGAAGTAGGGTATTACCTCCATTAAGAGGGCCCGAACCTGGGTAAACATCGTGTCCCCTGCCTCCTATTACCTTCGATCCTCAGACGCATAGTTCGGGACACCCTACCTGAGATCTGCCGGTTTTGACACCGACGGTGGGATCCCTTCCCGCCTTCATTTGGGAAGAGGACCAAGGCCACTATAAATAGGACTTAGCCACCACCATAGAGGGGGACAAATCATTCATATCATCCTCCCACCCACAAGCTCATCAAGCACAAGAACACTCCTCCTCCTGAGGTTGTTCTCCCACTATACGATTTCATCCTCAACACCTCGAGGTCAATCCACCACAAAGCAGGACTAGGGTTTTACATCGCAAAGTGGCCCGAACCTGGGTAAACTATTGTGTCTCTTTTCCATTCAGTTCATCGGGCTAGGCTGTGAGAGTAGCGAGTAGGCAGACTAGGGAGGACGAGTTCTTCGCACGCACCCCAGAGTTTGAACCTCTAAAGGGTCTGCGGAACCCGAAATCCGACATTTGGCGCGCCAGGTAGGGGGTGCGTCGGAGCCTCTCTTCTTTCGGTCGGTCTGCCACTGCCCTGCAGTTCTCATGGCTGATGATCCGAGGACTCATATCGAGCACTGGGCTACTTGTCCCATCCGGGCAGTGCCGTACACCCAAGAGGATCTCCACTCCATGCTCCTGGCGGACCGCATACTGCCCGATGCCGTCGGACATAGGCGGCACACGCCGGCGGCGTCTGCCCTTGCATCGCGACGTGCGCATGCTAGCACATGATCTTTGGGCTACGCCGCGGCAATGGTGCCACACACTCACCGGGAGCAGGCAAACATGCGAGCCACACTCATCATGGCGCGAGAGCTACTGCATTGCAGGTTGGCGGGGGCGGCCGTGACGCCCTGCTGGAGCGGGTCGCCGAGCTGCTTGATGCCGCCTGCAGGGGCGCGACGCCTTTCTGCACCCTGCCCAGATCACAGATTGTGGCGGGGGCGCGTACCAGACCCTGCCGCTCCCGCGCACCCCCAGAGCACCTAGGGGACTCGACGACGTCAACACGGCCCGCAGTGCCGCTCATCCCACCTTGACTGTGCCGCCCCCAGGCGAGGCAAGCTCGGGCGGTCCCTCCTGGTTCTACCCCGTGACGCCACCCCGCGGTTATCAGAGCCTGGCGCCGAGCCTGGTGGCCCACAATGCAGGGCACCTAGGCAACTGCCCTGCACTAGTACAACGAGGTGCTATACAAACGGTTTACAACCCCTTTCTGCGACAACATTTGGAACCGTCGCCTAGCGAGTGATGGCGATAGGGGGGGTCCTTCCCACACGACCTTGAAACCTTCAGGGATATGGCCCTCCTGACACACATGCTCGGCAAAATGAGTTCGTCTGTGACCGGCGAGTGCTCAAATATGGAAATATGTATAGTAGAGCTAAAAAATACAATTATACATGCGAAATTGTTTCCGGTCACAAGTACATCGCACACAGTCAGTCCCTGCTAAACGTTTTCATTCGTATGTACATCCCACACTGTCGCTCCAAGGAAAACGTTTCCGTTCATAGGTACATCACACACAATTTTTCCCGTTAAATCATTTGTGATAGCGTTGCCATTGCACACAATATTAACAATTTTATCGTTTGCGTTATTGAATGCATCACACACGGAGTGTAGAAAAAACTGTGTGACAAAGGCTATCCATCACACATAGTTTTTATGTTGTAAACATTTGTGCAAGGTGGCCTAACGCAAACAATTTTCAAGAGAAGGTCATGTGTGATTGTTCATTTATCCAACACGGTTTATTCATAGAAACTGTGTGCCTTATTGAATGCATCACACATGGTGCTTTCTCAATAACCGTTTGCAATAGAGAAACCCAATTAGCAGGATAATTATCTTATTATTAATTATCCATTTATTAATCTAATTGACATATCATATTAAGGACACAATATATTTCATTTTCATAATTGAAATACATCAGAGTACAACATCATATAGCTTCATCACTCATCTACCCCATTACACAACTACACCAACACCAAGTTTGACATGCAACATCTATAACCTTTCGAAATTAGCATCATAGACGGTACACAGACAGATTTATCTCATCCGGAAAACTGCTGAAGCAGAAGGCGAATATTGAGCCTTCATTGATGTTGAAGGTCTTTGTAACTTTAGGCCAGTGCCTCTGGATGATTGACCGTCCATCCTTCATCCTCTTGAGGAACACTTCAATATTGAACCGTGGGTGTTGTATGAATACCTTCCTCGCCTTCTGACCATATAGGTGGTTTGAGAGGTAATCATCAGTGAACTGCGTTGGAAAGGCCTAAAAACAAGGATGTGCATAAATATCCTCTATATATTGGAAATGGGGCAAAGGAATAAAAAAGGCAAGGTATAATAGTTAGTACCATCCTGTAGTGAACTGATGTCTTCCTCATTGTGCAGACAAAAATCTTGTTGTTTTTTGTCACTAATTTCTTTATCCTAACAATCTTTCTGAGTTTCTTGACCTGACTGATATTCATGGACAACTCATTTCCCCATAGGCAAAAATGGTCGAATAGTGGGTCAAAACCTCTAACAGCAGGACCTACATGTGCAAGACCAAATTGTTAAAAACCTAAATATTAGAATGGTTCCTGCAATTGCACAATATTGTGCTATTAGACAACGGACCATGCACATGCTAACCTCGATTGTAAACCTCAGTGCTTCCCATTGTTTCCCTACAACACATATAAGGTAGTTAGTTATCAGGTTAAGTAAGGGTTCAAATGCTATTAGTAAAATATGTTGATGAAAAATAAACACAATGCAGATTCATCAGATTAATTCAAGCCACATGGAAAATGATGCGGAGCATCCCACGTTCATCCCCATGTACACTCCGACTACTCTCCAAACCCCAAGAGGACATATGACGAGACCTCGTGTAACATCCCAAATTTTTAATTTGGAATGTTATACATAGATCATTCTTGCATATCATATTTTATTACATTTCGTCTCGCGATCCTCAAAATCCTAAGCAACTCAAGGACCCTCGGAGAGAGTTGGGGATTTCCCCGGTTTTCAAATTTGATTTTATCAAATTTTGAAACGACGATTTCGGTTTTAATTATTTTTCTCTCCGAAAATATTTCATATTAAAATATATGAGAGGAGATAATATGACTTCTCCAAAATAAATGAAATATTGGAGGAAAAATATTAAAATCAATATTTTTTTATTTGGATTTTATTGCAATTTTGTTTGCATTAGAAAATTTGCACGTTTTCAAAATTGCATTTTAGGGCCAGGAAAATGTTCATCTCGTTCTAAATATTTCATTTAGACGGTGAAAATTTGTTTTGGCATTTTTAAATTTTTATTTTATTTTCTAGGATTTTTCTTAGTTTTGGCGGAATTATTTAAAAAAAAGTTTCCGGACCAAGCTGGCCCGAAGCCCAGCCGGCCCGTTCCGCCGCCGTCTCCCTCGTGCGCGTCGCCGTGCGCAGCACGGACGCCGAGGGGAGTCCGAGCCGGACTCCTCCCCGGGCACCCCCTCGCCCCTATAAATGTCGCCGCCACCACCA
>NC_057812.1:218262919-218274665 GCF_018294505.1 Triticum aestivum | reverse complement strand
CCGCCGGAGCCGCACCCCGCCGGATCCGACGAGGTAGCGCGCCGGCGCCGTCGATTTTGTTTAGAAAACCGATTTGGTTTTTTTAGAAACCCTAACTTGTTTTTTTTCTGGTTTTTCTTTTTAGCGGACGTTCGTCCGGACGTTCATTTTAACAAACGGTTTTCGCTCATTAGTTACAGATAACGAATGCTTGTTCGTTAACCTGTTCGTCATGTTTCTTTTATGGGATTTTTCCGTGGTTATTTATGAACGCAATTTCTGATCTGATTTTCTTTCTATTTTATCTTTTCGCTCGTTAGTCGGAATCAGGCGATTCAAGTGCTTAGATCTTCGTCTCGAGACCCTCTTTTCTCTTAACCAACTTGCACAAGTTTTTGCTACTGTAAAATTTGACCTAGGTCCAGATTAGTAAACGGATCTTGTTTCTTACGCCGTTTGAGTTTCGTTGCTCCGTTTGATTTGATTCTTTTCGCAAACCGGAGTTCTTAAGTTGAACTTTCTGGTTAGATCTTCTTATTTGAGTTTTACCCGTGCTTCTTATCTTGATTGCTTATGTATGCTATTGTTTGTTTGCGATAGAATTCCCGGAGTGCGAAGCGTGTTATTTGGAATCTCTAGGTTACGCAGATCGTTAGCAAGGCAAGTAACACTTTGATCATACCCCTTTATCACCCAGTTTTTATGCATTAGTTCCAATCCTCAAACATTGCATGGTTAGAATGTCATTAACATATGGGTTGGGAAGTAGTTGATGAGGTAGAACCTATTACCCTGTTACATTCAAACCCTTGGGAGTTACTCTTACGAATTAATTATATTGCTATGCTATGCTCGTAGACGAGGTTTCAGAGAGTGAAATCCATCACAGATGTGAGATTGTTAATTAATGGTTCAACTTAAGGTGGCAACTTAAATACACATCTGGGTGGATTGAGGCACCTGGAGTACCCAGTGTTGCCTGTATTTTTGGATATCCCGGAGTACCCGTGTGATCTTCCTATGGGCCGCCACCCAGGCTCAAAGCGAACTGGGATTATTCATGGTAGAATTTTTTGTGTGCGGCCACAAGCTAATATGGGCTCTAGCATAGTTGAGTAAGTTACGTGAAGCTCTTGAAGAGGTGGATCAACAGGAAGTGGGATTGTAGGTTTGGTATGGTCTGCCCGGAGTAGAGAGTTAATGTTTCTGAAAGACTGTGTCTCGGTCATCCATTTCTCAAACACCATGTAGTGCGAGAAATCCAGCAGAGGCGATCGAGTCTTGAGGGGAAAAGTGTGCAAACCTCTGCAGAGTGTACACACTAATCATGGTTAGCCGTGTCCCCAGTTATGGACAATCTTGAGTATCTAGTACTTGGAGTATCTTAAGTATCTCATCACTCTAAATTAATATTGTTGGGTTGTTAATTACCTTAATTGGGATTGATTTGGAGGAACCTTCTCAATGATGTTTCAACTAGCATGATAGTTAAATTAACATCTATTCCTTTGTTGTAGGGAAAATTGGCTTTTCGCAAAAACTGTAACCATAGAGCTTTCCACCAGCCAAATATGCATGTAGTGATAGCATTATTCTGTTCTTGCTCTACTGTGTTATTTTACCAGCATATTCCACGTGCGGACCCGTTTTCGGGCTGCAATGTATAATGTTGCAGACTTTTCAGACCAGGAGTAAGGTTCGTTAGGTCGTTGTCGTGCAGCTCAGCTATGCCGTTGGAGTTGATGGACTCACTTTATCTTCGAAGCCTTCCGCTGTTATCGTATTAGATGACCTTAAGCCATATTTATTGTAATAAGTTCTCTTTTGAGACATTCGATGTAATAAGTGTGTGATTGCTACTCTGTTATAAATCCTCGAGTACTGTGTGTGTCAGCATTATCGATCCAGGGATGACACTGAAACACAGAGACTTGACAGTTTGAGGTCGGGTCGCTATAAGATGGTATCAGAGCACACGTTGAGTGCAGGACACGACCACTAAGCTAAAACCATAGATCACTATTCTCTTCTCGTTTCTGACTTTTCTCCATTTTCTACTCTTTAGGATGGCGGACGCAAGGAACAAGTTTGCACAACAGGATGAAGAAGCACCTTTTGGACGACACTTGAAGGAAGTCACTAGGTACCTGAACATAGGAATACCAAGCTTCACCTGGACCTACAATGCCACTTTACCAGAAGAGGAGCGATGGATGCTTCAAGTTCAAGTTCCAGGAAGAACCTTCACGCCAGTCACTAAACCCATAGAGTTTTCCTTCGATGCACCAACCTGGAGTCTAGGAAAGAGTATGGCAGCTCACATCACCATGGGACGCATTGGAGAAGTTTATCATAAGGAGCTTAAGGATACTACCTACCAGATCGGTGGGTGCCGAGATGAGCAATGGGAGATGATCAGCACCAGGAAGGATAGATCAATTGCAGCTTTCATCTAGGAACTAAACCAACACATTCGACGCCATGAGAACCAGATGTGTGCAGGCATGATAGATCTAAAGAAGGCAATGACTAGGATCACGGAACTGGAGGAAGAACTCAAGGCTACACGTGAAGATTATGAGGAGGAAATCGTCGTACTAGTGGAGAAGAATGACGACCTGATTAAGAAGATCAGAATATTCATGGGAGACCCCACACCAATAGAAGAAGACGAAGAACCCAAGGAGATTCACCCAGAGGACTATATCATCATCGACGACACCGACTCCGACCTTAGCGATGATGACTATGAAGAGGAAGCTGGAGCAGATATCACGGACTCTGCAACCGAGGAATATTTTTAGTAGACCACCACATCAGTAGTAGTATTCCACCATGTAAATAGTATTGTCCGAGCACATTTATGATAGTTAGAACGATTGTATGCCTTGCTTGATTGATTGAGTGAAATGTTTGTGTTTGTCTCATGTGCATATGGGTAGTGCTTTCTCATTAGACCTCAATCTATTCTAATCTCTCCCCTCTAAACCCATCAGATGCCTCCGAGACGTGACCCCGGATTCACCTTCCCACCGGAGCTCACTCAGTTGATCCAGCAATAGAATACCCTGATGCAGCTGTTAGTTCAGAACCAAGGCAACAACAACAACAACAACAATCCACCACCACCACCACTAGTTGACAACTTAGCCCGTTTTCAAAGGTTGCAGCCGCCGGTGTTTTCCAGTAGCACCGAGCCTATAGTAGCAGATGATTGGCTCCGCAGGATTGGAAGGGAGTTAACCACTGCAGGATGTACTGATGCTGAGAAGGTGCGTTGTGCCGCACATTAGTTGGATGGACCAGCAGCCTCATGGTGGGAGAATTACACTGTCACCTACCCTATAGCCACGATGACATGAGACCAGTTTCAGCAAGCATTCCGTATAGCCCATGTCTCAGCTAGAGCCATGAATTTGAAGAAGTGTGAGTTTCGCAACCTACGCCAGAGGAACCGTACTGTGGCTCAGTACGCGGATGAGTTTAGCTAGTTATCTCGCTATGCCGCTGATGATGTGGCCACATATGCCACAAAGCAGGAGAAGTTCATGGAAGGGCTGAATGATGAGATGAGTATGCAGTTGATGGTGGCAACATTCACCAACTACCAGGAGTTGGTAGATAAGGATCTTATGATTGAAGGGAAGCAGCAGCAGATTGAGAGCCGTAAGAGGAAGTATGGACAAGGGAGGTATAACTCAGGAGCTCAGTAGAAGCCTCGCCTAACCCCGAACTCGGGAGGACTTGTTCATAACCATGGAGGCCACACCCATAATGGACGAAGTAACCATAATCATACTGGCCCTAGGAATGGGAATGGGAATGGAGCAAGCAATAATCAGAACTGCCCCAATCTAGCCACACCCACCAAGAGAGACCTAAGCCACATTACTTGTTTCAAGTGCGGGAAGACTGGACACTATGCCACCGAGTGCCCTGAAGGGAAGAATGGAAACGGAAATGGGAGCGCTGGGAAGAAGCCCAATCCATTCAACAAAGGACAAGTGGACCACGTTAACATGGAGGAGGCTGAAGAGCAGCCAGACGCGGTTATAGGTAAGTTTTTGGTTAAGTCATTTACCACTCTTGTTCTTTTTGATACTGGTGCATTGCATTCATACATATCAAGGGAATTCGTGGATAAGTTTAAACTACCGACCCAAACCCTTAGTACCCCTCTGTTAGTAAGCTCACCTGGAGGAGAGTATATGGCTAGTCGATGGTGTGATCAGATACCCTTGACCATTGGTGACCATTTTTTTCGTCTGACCTAATTATCTTGGAGTCACAAGGATTGGATGTGATATTAGGAATGGACTGGATGTCAAAGTATGGAGGAAGCATTGACTGTGTTAGTTAGTCAATTTGTCTCACCACCCCGGAGAGAAAAAGGATGAAGTATGTATACAGGCATGCGCCAAGAAGAAGCCAAGTAAATACCCTCACGGGAGTTGTTTAGGAAGAAGTGCTTGTAGTAAAGGATTACCCGGATGTTTTCCCGGAGGAGTTACCAGGCATGCCACCGGACCGAGATATTGAGTTTTTGATAGAGCTATTGTCAGGCACAGGGCCAATATCCAAGAGACCCTATAGGATGCCCGCGAATGATCTGGAAGAGATCAAGAAACAGATCAAGGAGTTATTGGAGAAAGGTTACATTCGACGGAGTTCATCACCATGGGGAGCCCCAGTGCTTTTGGTTGAGAAGAAGGATAAATCCCTAAGAATGGTTGTTGATTATCGAGCCTTGAATGAAAAGACGATTAAGAACAAGTACCCATTGCCGATGATCAATGATCTGTTTGACCAGCTGCAAGGAGCTAAGGTGTTTTTGAAGATTGAACTGCGATTAGGATATCATCAGTTGAAGATACGAGAAAAGGATATACCAAAGACAGCCTTCACCACACGGTACAGGCTATACGAATATACGGTCATGTCATTTGGACTGACTAACGCCCCTGCCTATTTCATGAGCATGATGAACAAAGTATTCATGGAATATTTGGATAAGTTTGTTGTGGTGTTCATTGATTATATAATGGTATATTCGAAGAACAAAGAGGAACACAAGGAGCATTTGCGTTTAGTTCTCAAGAAACTCAGGGAACATTAGTTGTATGCCAAGTTTAGCAAATGCGAGTTTTGGTTGAAGGAAGTCGGATTCCTTGGACATGTTATATCGGGAGAAGGTATAACAGTATATCCCACCAAGATTCAGTCAGTCACTGAATGGTTGGCACCCACTTCAGTTAGCGAGATCCGCAGTTTTCTTGGACTCGCAGGATACTACGGTAGATCCATTGAGAATTTTTCCAATATCGCGAAGCCCATGACAGAATTATTGAAGAAGGATATCAAGTTTAAATGGATGGAAGATTGTGAGGCAAGTTTCTAGGAGCTGAAGAAACGTTTGACTATAGCCCTAGTGCTGATACTGCCAGATATACGTAAGGATTTTAAAGTGTATTGCGACGCCTCTCGCTTAGGACTTGGAAGTGTGCTTATGCAGGATGGAAGAGTTCTTTCATATGCCTCACGACAACTAAAACCACACGAGTTAAATTATGCCACGCATGATTTGGAACTAGCAGCCGTAGTGCATGCGTTGAGGACTTGGAGACATTACCTTATTGGAAACCATTGTGATGTGTACATGGAACATAAGAGTTTGAAGTACATTTTCACCCAGAAGGAACTGAACCTTAGGCAGAGAAGATGGTTGGAGCTTATAAAGGATTATGACATGAAGCTTCATTATCATCCAGGCAAGGCCAATGTCGTAGCCGGCGCTTTGAGCCGGAAGAGCTATGATAATACCCTAATAAGCACGGGATTGCCGAAGGAGTTAGCAGAGGATCTCCAGGAACTTTTATTGGAGATTGTTCCTAGAGGTTTGCTTGCAACAATGGAGGTGCAGTCTACATTGTTGGGAAAAATTTGAGAAGCTCAGAAGGATGACAAAGAGATTGCCGAGATAAAGGAGAAAATGAGCGAAGGAAAGGCCAAAGGTTTTCGTGAGGATGAGCACGACACCCTGTGGTTTGAGGACCGTGTTTATGTGCCCAATAACACAGAGATCAGGAAGTTAATACTTCAGGAGGCTCATGACTCATCATACTCGATACACCCCGGAAACACCAAGATGTATTTGGATTTGAAAGAAGGTTTCTGGTGGACAGGGATGAAGAAGGATATCGCCGAGTATGTGGCCGTATGTGATGTATGTCAGAGTGTGAAGGAGAGCATCAAAAGCCAGCAGGATTGTTACAGCCTATGCCGATACCCGAATGGAAGTGGGATAAACTTGGCATGGATTTTATCACCGGATTGCCCAGGACCAAATCAGGATATGATTCTACATGGGTAGTAGTTGACCGTTTGACAAAAGTGGCACACTTTATCCTAGTGAAAACAACTTATACCAGTGCCAAGTTGGCCAAGATATATATGACTAGGATCGTATGGAGTTCCGAGGACCATCGTATCAGATAGAGGAACACAGTTTACTTCAAAGTTTTGGCATCAGCTCCACCAGACTTTGGGAACGAGATTGGAGTTCAGTACATCATTTCACCCGCAGACGGATGGACAGACCAAGAGAGTCAACCAGATTCTGGAGGACATGTTGAGAGCCTGTGCGCTAGATCATGGGTCTAGTTGGGATGAAAATTTGCCTTATGCAGAGTTCTCATACAACAATAGTCACCAAGCCAGTTTGAAAATGGCACCGTTTGAAGCCCTGTACGGCCGAAGGTGCAGAACACCGTTGATGTGGGATGAAGTTGGAGACAAATAGTTGTTTGGACCAGACTTGATCAAAGAGTCTGAGGAGAAGGTTAAACTGATTCGGGGTAGACTGAAGATAGCTTAGTCTAGACAGAAGAGTTATGCAGATTCAAAACGCAAGGAGGTAACCTATGAAATTGGAGACAGAGCATATCTGCGAGTATCACCTTTGCGAGGAGTCAAACGTTTTGGAGTTAAGGGAAAGTTAGCCCCGAGATTTGTAGGACCGTATCGTGTTTTGGAACGGATGGGAGAAGTTGCCTACAAGTTGGAGTTACCTGAAGGACTGTCAGGAGTTCACAATGTGTTTCACGTTTCCCAGTTGAAGAAGTGCCATGCTAAGAGATACCGTACCTTTGGAGGCAATTCAGTTGGACAATGACTTGACTTATGAGGAGAAGCCAGTCAAGATTTTGGAGTTTGCAAGTCGAGTCACCCGCAGCAAGGTTATTAAGTTTTGCAAAAGTTCAGTGGAGCCACCATACCGAGGACGAAGCCACATGGGAACGAGAGGATGATCTTTGCAAAGACCAACCACACCTACTTTCTAGCCAACCCGAACCTCGAGGGCGAGATTCATCTTAAGGGGGGTAGGTTTGTAACATCCCAAAATTTTCAATTTGGAATGTTATACATAGATCATTCTTGCATATCATATTTTATTGCATTTCGTCTCGCGATCCTCGAAATCCTAAGCAACTCAAGGACCCTCAGAGAGAGTTGGGGATTTCCCCGGTTTTCAAATTTGATTTTATCAAATTTTGGAACGAGGATTTTGGTTTTAATTATTTTTCTCTCCGAAAATATTTCATATTAAGATATATGAGAGGAGATAATATGACTTCTCCAAAATAAATGAAATATTGGAGGAAAAATATTAAAATCAATATTTGTTTTTATTTGGATTTTATTGCAATTTTGTTTGCATTAGAAAAATTGCATGTTTTCAAAATTGCATTTTAGGGCCAAGAAAATGTTCATCTCGTTATAAATATTTCATTTAGACGGTGAAAATTTGTTTTGGCATTATTAGATTTTTATTTTATTTTCTAGGATTTTTCTTAGTTTCAGCGAAATTATTTAAAAAAAAGTTTCCGGACCAAGCTGGGCCGAAGCCCAGCCGGCCTGTTCCGCCGCCATCTCCCTCGCGCGCGCCGCCTTGCGTAGCATGGACGTCGAGGGGAGTCCGAGCCGGACTCCTCCCCGGGCGCCCCCTCGCCCAAGCCACGCCGCCCCTCGCCCCCTATAAATGCCGCCGCCTCCACCCTGCCTCGCCACCACCACCGCCGCCAGTCCCGGGGCCCGCAGACCGCGCCGCCGCCTGCCGCTGCCCGCGCTGCCACCTGAGCCCCGCCGCCCGCTAGCCCCGCCGGAGCCGCACCCCGCCGGATCCGACGAGGTAGTGCGCCGTCGCCGTCAGTTTTTTTAGAAAACCGATTTGGTTTTTTTAGAAACCCTAACTCGTTTTTTCTGGTTTTTCTTATTAGCGGACATTCATCCGGACGTTCGTTTTAACGAACAGTTTTCGCTCGTTAGTTAGAGATAACGAACGCTCGTTCGTTAGCCTGTTTGTCAGTTTTCTTTTATCAGATTTTTCCGCGGTTATTTCTGATCGTGATTTTTGATCTGATTTTTGTTCTAGTTTATCTTTTCGCTCGTCAGTCGGAATCAGGCGATTCAAGCGCCTAGATCTTTGTCTCGAGACCCTCTTTATGCTTAACCAACTTGCACAAGTTTTAGCTACTGTAAAATTTGACCTAGGTCCAGATTAGTAAACGGATCTTGTTTCTTTCGCCGTTTGAGTTTCGTTGCTCCGTTTGATTTGATTCTTTTCGCAAACCGGAGTTCTTAAGTTGAACTTTCTGGTTAGATCTTCTTATTGGAGTTTTACCCGTGCTTATTAGCTTGATTGCTTATGTATGCTATTGTTTGTTTGCGATAGAATTCCCGGAGTGCGAAGCATGTTATTTGGAGTCTCTAGGTTACGCGGATCGTCAGCAAGGCAAGTAACACTTTGATCATACCCCTTTATGACCCATTTTTTGTGCATTAGTTCCAATCCTCAAACATTGCATGGTTAGGATGTCATTAACATGTGGGTTGGGAAGTAGTTGATGAGGTAGAACCTATTACCCTGTTACATTCAAACCCTTGGGAGTTACTCTTACGAATTGCTTATATTGCTATGCTATGCTCATAGATGAGGTTTGGGAGAGTGAAATCCATGACAGATGTGAGATTGTTAATTAATGGTTCAACTTAAGGTGGCAACTTAAATACACATCTGGGTGGATTGAGGCACATGGAGTACCCAGTGTTGCCTGTATTTTTGGAAATCCCGGAGTACCCGTGTGATCTTCCTATGGACCGCCACCCAGGCTCAAAGGGAACTGAGATAATTCATGCTAGAAACTTCCGTGTGTAGCCACAAGCTAATATGGGCTCTAGCATAGTTGAGTAAGTTACGTGAAGCTCTTGAAGAGGTGGATCAGCAGGTAGTGGGATTGTAGGTTTGGTATGGTCTGCCCGGAGTAGAGAGTTAATGTTTCTAAAAGACTGTGTCTCGGTCATCCGTTTGTCAAACACCATGTAGTGCGAGAAATCCAGCGGAGGCAATCGAGTCTTGAGGGGAAAAGTGCGCAAACCTCTGCAAAGTGTACAAACTAATCATGGTTAGCCGTGTCCCTGGTTATGGACAATCTTGAGTATCTAGTACTTGGAGTATCTTAAGTATCTCATCACTCTAAATTAATATCGTTGGGTTGTTAATTACCTTAATTGGGATTGAGTTGGAGGAACCTTCTCAATGATGTTTCAACTACCATGATAGTTAAATTAAAATATATTCCTTTGTTGTAGGGAAAAATTGGCTTTTCGCAAAAACTGTAACCATAGAGCTTTCCACCAGCCAAATATGCATGTAGTGATAGCATTATTCTGTTCTTGCTCTACTATGTTATTTTGCCAGGATATTCCATGTGCTGACCCGTTTTCGGGCTGCAACGTATTATGTTGCATACTTTTCAGACGAGGAGTAAGGTTCATTAGGTCATTGCCGTGCAGCTCAGCTATGCCGTTGGAGTTGATGGACTCACTTTATCTTCCAACCCTTCCGTTGTTATCGTATTAGATGGCCTTAAGCCATATTTATTGTAATAAGTTCTCTTTTGAGACATTCGATGTAATAAGTGTGTGATTGCTACTCTGTTATAAATCCTCGATTACTGTGTGTGTCAGCATTACCGATCCAGGGATGACACTGAAACACAGAGACTTGACCGTTTGAGGTCGGGTCGCTACACCTGGAATATAGGCCATGGGATGCAAGGTGAACTCGCTCCTCTCCAAACCGTCACTTTCCACATATGAGACATGGCTACTACCTCAAATATATGTGCTATGCATGACCAGGAACAAAGAGGAAGACCATGGACAAGACGGCGAGGACACCAAGCACACGGAACAAGAGGAAGAGCTGCCAGGAAGCATCAGCTCCCGGACGTCCGACAGTCACCGGACGTCCGACGCCTGGAGTCCCCAGCAGCCAGATGGAACAGCCGATGAAAGCTACAACGGCCGGACGAGCGACCAAGGCCGGACGTCCGACGTCCATCAGCCACCGGATGACCGACAACGTCCGGAAATCTGACGATGGCTATCCCGAGCCAAAACATCGGACGTCCGACAAGTACCGGACGACCGGACCCTCGCGAGCCACCGGATGTCCGGTACCTATCGGACGGTCGACGCCTGTCTACGCGCAGAGTAACGGTTAGAGTTGTGATAGCTCATATTAGAGATAGAGCCTCGCTCATCCACATCAGATCTACTCCACGAGAGAGACCGCAACCCCTCTACGAAGAAGATCCACATTGGATTCAAGACCTCCTCACGGAGAAGACCATAAGGACTTCCTCACGGAGAAGAACCGGTTACCCTTTGTATCGTCGCTTGTTGATTTTGGATCGTGTACCTCTCTTTGTGTTTCGAGGATCTAGCACATGTGTGATCGTTCTTGTTGATATGAGTGATTCTCTCGTGTTTCCCCTCGTATTTCCCCTTGTACTTCCCCTCATGTTCTTCATGTTCTTCGCGGGATCGGCTCCTTTCGTGAAAGATTGGCCGTATAGGGTTCCACCCTACATCTTCTTGGTATCATGAGCCACGTTGATCACGATTTCGGAGCCTTCGCTCTTTGTTTTCTAGCTTGATTTTGTTCTGTTCTTCACCAATTTCGAAAATCCCCACCAAAAATAGCCGCAATTTTTTTTGTGATTTGTTGGTTTGACAAAGTTTTGTTGATTTGGATCCATGGATTTGCTTGGTTTCAAGTGGATCTAGCGTCTCCCCAAGTTTCCCCATCTTTCACCCATGAAGTCTCATCAATTTTGACCCCAAAATCTCCATTTTCCGCCCAAAATCGTGTCCCGGATCTCAAATTCCACGTTGACCCCGACCCACCGGACGACCGACCTGTTACGGACGTCCGGTGCCCCTGGAATGACCGGATGTCCAACCTTTTCGGACATCCGGAACCCCTAACCCGAGCCAAATTTATGGATTTCTGAGCCCCCTGGATGTCCGGCCCCCGGACATCCGTCCTTATTCGGACGTCCGTAACCTGTAGATATCACCTTTGGCTGATTTTTGTTTCGGCCATAACTAATTCATCCGGAGTCTGATTTTCACGTTCTTTAGCTTGTTGAGAAGCTCTTGACATCCCCCTTCCCACAAAAATACCACCAACATCATTTGACTCCATAAAATTTTGACAATTTTGGCATCTTTGCCTAGGGCTTCCACCACATCATCCGCTACACTGCCACCGACTTCCGCAACCTAACCAATTTTTTTCCCCTTCGCATATGTGGTTGTTTGAGTTGTGATTTGAGTCTCCTAAGGTGTCTAGGATACTTAGGGACGGTTTCTTCTTCATCAACCACCACCACTACCGCATAGGCTTACCCACCATACACTT
>NC_057812.1:218245401-218262695 GCF_018294505.1 Triticum aestivum | reverse complement strand
TTAACCCAATTTTGTTTGTGTTGTGAGTTGTGTCTCCTAAGGTGTTTCGGCTACTTAGGGACCATGCTTCCAACTTCGACACCGTGTATAGTCCACAACTCTACCCTCCATTTACGCAATCCCATTGAGCTCCGGCTACCACCATTTGAAATTTGACATTTGAGATTTTGAGTTCGTGGTTTTTCCGTTTCCTACGGTGTTTCGGCTACTTAGGGACGAGTCTCCATCATCTTGGTATCCCCATCAAGATCACCGCCACTCATCATCACCACAAACGGTAACCTCCATATCATCTTGGTATCGTGGTATACCTCCATTGTATATTACCTTGCCATTGCATTGATAACCCCTAGCCCATTTTGCGTTACTTGCCTATTGAGACTAGCCATTTGAGTATTGACCACAGCGTTACTTGTGCACATTAGTGATCTACACCATACATTGCATACATACCATACCATATCGGTATCATCTTGGTATCATATCATCCTTTGTGCCACAAGTTTGTTCCCGCGTATATACAATCGCTATCTTGGTTTGTGCATGCCAAAGTGGCCATACAAAAAAAGAATAAGCTTTTAAGCAAAAGAAAAAGAGTGAGCAAAGAGCTTGTAAGCAAGTACCATAGCATCATACCACATTGCACATAAGATTGCCATATCCGATCATCTTAGATCATACCACCAGAACGTCATACACATAGCATACTTGGGATAGAAAGTTCATACATTTTGCATCTTATAGGTTGTGCACAAGTGTCGTATCAGCCTATTGAGCAATCGTGCTAGCGTCTCTCTTGAATTGTGCAACACGAGCATTTTCCGTGGACTCCACATTTTGTGCTCATCCTTGGTTGCATGACCCCATTTATCTATCCGTGTGTGCGTTTCCGTGTGCCATTCATTGCTATTGGTCTACTTGTTTCACTTGCGAATTTGTGAATCTCTTTCAACATTATTGACTCTTGCTGACATTTTGCATCAAATCTTTGTGCCA
Organism: Triticum aestivum; assembly: GCF_018294505.1. Taxonomy (NCBI): domain Eukaryota; kingdom Viridiplantae; phylum Streptophyta; class Magnoliopsida; order Poales; family Poaceae; genus Triticum; species Triticum aestivum. The sequence continues at coordinate 218,261,699 of NC_057812.1, read as the reverse complement.
CTATCCTCACCGAGCTCCACCATAAGCCATATTTGTGTAGGTGTGAGAAACCGACAAGAATTGGTACCAATTGTGTTGTTTCCTTGTTACATCACTGAGTGATCATTGATCCATTTTTGACATCGGTCAAGGTACATTTGGTATAGTTCTTCTCTTTATCCCACTCATATTTGCTCGAGTATTGTGATGGATAGGCAAGTCATTTCATCTCCGGTCTTCCACAACAACGACGGCGCGAACAACTACATCACCAAAGTGTCAATCTTCGATCTACAATGACAAATGCAAGCCGCACAATCAAGATTGCGAGAGCGCATCAAGAACCTCTCCATCGACATTCGTCACTCCGAAGCGAGGAAAAGGGACTACATTGACAACAAGCTCTCCACACAAAAGGAGGATCAAGATGCAAGGATGGAGGAGATTCGAACCTTGTTGATCAACCTTTCTTCCCATTCATCATCCTCAAGGTGGCGACGTTCAAGTCACAAGTCTTCGGAGCGCAAAAATGATGCAAGCGCAAGTCGTCCATGTCCACATCTCCATGGCGACCACCATCACGTTCATGATCCATCTCATCATGAAGGGCAAGTCACCTCCAAGCATCATGTGCACGACGACGACGAACACCATCGAGCTCAAGCACGACAACGACACCATCATCATGAAGATGCTTGAGATGCGCCTACCTACAAGTCCCAACAAGCTCTACATCAAGCTATGTCCAAGCTTCATGAGAAAAAGAGAAGACCGCGAGACAAGCACCACCAAGATGGAGTTATGACTACCACCACCACTTCAGCATCTTCGCCAAGTGTTATCAAGGCATCTTCGCCAAGTGTTATCAAGGCATCTTCGCCTTTGGATGTACGGCCTCTTCGCCTACTTCCCATGAGTTCGCCTACATCGACATCTTCACCAACGAGGCGCCCACCTATGAGCGAGGGCGACACTTCCATCTTTGGAAACCCCCCAAGGAAGATGGCCGAGCATGGGAAATTCCCTTCGGTCATGGAGACGAGCTACGAGGTGCCACATCATATGGGCCTCCAACAACAAGACGGCGACAAGAAGGTCGAGCAAGGGCCATCCCCTTCGACCACAGCGACGAGCATGAACCTCTTCAACAACATGAAGACGACGCCTATATTAGACTCATACTCCAAGTCAAGCTACAAGACCGCACATGAGACCTTATCTTTAGTCTTAGAGGAGAGTTATGATGTGCCATCTTCGGCCTTCATCCACGGCTACGACCACGACATGATTGAGCATGGAGACATTTGCACCTACATCACTCCAACACCCACATATGACGAGATGCCCCAATTGCCATGTGAGGAGAGCCACCACCACATGAGTGACTCCACCATACGTGACATTGAGAGCATTTCCTATGAGAGGATGAGTGTGACCACCACTAGCCCCACACTTGAGAGCATGCCACACATTTTGTGTGAGGTTGAGATCCATTTGAGTGACTCCACCAACCATATGAGTGAGAGCATCCAAGAGGGAGTGAGTGAGCCACAACACTTAGTGAGTGAGGTAGTTGAGATGGCATGTGAGGCCACTTTGATTTCTAATGACTTAACCTCTACTCCTAGTGCGTTTTCTTCTTTGGTGCTAGGTCTCCTACATGATGACATGCCTATCCTCGACGAGTCCATATCTCCAATGGAGACGACGATGGCCATGGTGGACAATGATGCACCCCCACATGGTTCCATCAAGATGAAGATGACCATGACTTGGTCTTCGACACCTCACGTACAATACATGAGATATGCTCTAAAGGTAACATAGGTGATGGTGCTTCTCTTGTCCCACTAGTGGACTATCTCACCAATGATTGCTTGCATGATGTTGATCCACCTATTCCCATGCTTCATGCTAGTGCGACTTCTTCATGTCATGACTTACCTATTTATGATGAATATGATGATGAGCATGTTGAACTGCCTAGTTGTGATGCTATGCTCCATAGGATATCATGTGAAAATTCTATTGGTCACATCATGTTTGATAATCCTTTGAACTTGTCATATGCTATGAGTGAGATCTCCCATATTACATCATTTCAATTTCAACATAGTAGCTATGCATGCCCCATTGAAATAAATCCCATTTGCACTTATGGCATAGATGACGAGATGATGGTCATTGGCTTTTGTTTTTCATGTGATGATATTGCCGTGCTTCCTTTACATGATTTGTGCAATTCATCTACTATGCCATGCCATGATCACAATGTTCCAACTATGCATTGTTTTGGATGTTGTCAATATTCTCCATGTGATGTTTCCATTAATTCTCATGACGAGACCCCCATAGTTTCCTCATACATATATATTAGGAGATTTTGATGCATCCCATACTTTGCATGATTCCCATAATTTCTTGCACAATATGCATTCCATGAATAACAATGCTCTACAATTTCTCATGATGCATTACATAATTTGAGTCTCCATTATGCTATACATAATAACAAACCTCTCATGATGGATGACATGTTTCTATATCACACATCTCATTTATTTGAGCATTGGCTATTTTGTGCTAACCAACACATGCACATGCGCATCATGATGGATGATGTGTACATCTACCACGCACACACAATTTTCCCTTTGTCTTTGTCTTGTGTAGGTACTCATGTATACTCGTCAACCTCTCAATCCCAAGAGTTGACGAAACGAGCTCTTGAGAGAAGCGATGACTTGGGATCCCGTGGACTATCCTTACCACCATTCCCTTCGTGCAAGGACTACGCGCATCTCTTTTACTTGGCTCTCACAAGGCTATGGGCTATATATATCACTTGTTACTTTATGCCCATTGTATCTTGTTCACTTTGCATGTTATGCCTCTTTACATGATTTTGCCATGCAATTGTGACCCTTGCTTGCATCTACCCTTGATTCCCAATTATGATACTCCTATGTGTATTTGCATGCTCGATGGAGATCCGTGTTGCTATTGCCATGTTTATCATGTGCCTCATGCTATTGTTGCTTGTTGTGTTGGGAGTCATGTTGTCCCATTGATATTTACATATGGCCTCTCGCCAATACATTGATGATATTTTGCTCATATCTTGCCTTCATGCATGTGATATGTCTTGTGCATTATTCATGACCACCATTTGCACACATGACATGCTTGACATGATTCCCTCTAGTATGTTGCATCTTCGCACTACTATCTCACACCACTTGATTTCTATGATTGCTTGCTTTGTTGCATCACCCATGTTCCTTTCTTACTCGCTTTCTTAGGTTGATGACATATATATTCATGCCTCTCACATGATACATCTTGTTCATTGTCGATTGCCCCCAATTGTTGCATGTATGATTATTGATCTTGGAGACTTGGAAACTTTACTTGTGATGCATGCTTGCTTGATTGCGCCTATTATATTTGGTTGTTCTCACATCATATGCCTCCATACTATGAAATGCTCCCTTGTCCTTCCTTATGATGAGCATGATGCATACACTTGTTGGGTATTTTACCACACGAATGATAAGTTTTGCATCTCCGCTAACCTCATTTGTTTTTCCGAGTGTTTTTCATGTTCTTTCATTTTGAAGGATTCACAAGGTGATACCATCATGAGACAATTTGATCATGTGAAGGCATACACAATGTGCAACACCAACATTTGCGAGAATCTCCTAAAGGTGAACTCCTTCCCTTTGAGCCACCCTCAAATATGCATATTGGATGGGTCACTCTTTCATTGTTGTTTCCTTCTTGTAGTCTACATGGTACATCTCGTGAATGGAGGAGCGACATTGAAGATTGGCTCTATGGACCTACACATTGAGGAGCGCTCGGACTTATTGGATGCACTTTCGAACCTACAGCATGCCACAACATCGAGCATTGGTACACCAACACCTCCATATTCGTTGATTGTTCTCACACATGTCATGCTCGATGGACATATCATACACATGACAAATTTGCATCTTATGCATGGATTGACTCACATTATGATTGCCTTGTTGCATCTTGTATTCCCATGTCATCCATGATATATGACCCTGTGCACTTCCTTAGCAAATTTGTTGTGATCTTTCTTGATGGCATCTTCATACATCATGATCATATTGCCTACCATCAATTGCATGATAAAATATCCATATTGAGCGTCCATTGCCATATTCATGCTATTGATAAACCATCTCACTATGACATCATTTTGCACTGTGGTTACATTGATCATAATCACAATACATTTGTGTGCACAATGAATGCATTTGCTCCCATGAATGCTTTGCATATCATTCTAGATCATCTTGCTAAGCTTCATGTGCTTTGTCATGAACAATCTTGCCTCACAGACTCATTCTTACATGATGGACACTTTGTGTGCGCTAACCATTGTATTTCTGAGTGTTGTTTGTGTTTTCTCTTTTTGCATGTATACTCCTCCGGCGACACCTTGGAATACTTGGATTGCGCCATGACTTCCACTTTGTCTAACTACAAGTCCGTCCACAACAACCATTTCCATGGTGATGACGATCACGATCCGAGGTTGGATCTTTCCCAAGGAGGGGGGAGCTGATGCGAAGCATCCCACGTTCATCCCCATGTACACTTCGACTACTCTCCAAACCCCAAGAGGACATATGACGAGACCTCGAATATATGCCATGGGACGCAAGGTGAACTCGCTCCTCTCCGAACCGTCACTTTCCACATATGAAACATGGCTACTACCTCAAATATAAGTGCCATGCATGACCAAGAACAAAGAGGAAGACCATGGACAAGACGACGAGGACACCAAGCGCATGGAACAAGAGGAAGAGATGCCAAGAAGCATCAGCTCCCGAACGTCCGACAGTCACCGGACGTCCGACGCCTGGAGTCCCCACCAGCCAGATGGAACAGCCGATGAAAGCTACAGCGGCCGGACGACCGACCAAGGCCGGACGTCTGACGACCATCGACCACCGGACGACCGACAACATCTGGAAATCTAACGATGGATATCCCAAGCCAAAACACCAGACGTCCGACAAGTACCGGATGACCGGACCCTCGCGAGCCACCAGACGTCCGTACCTGTCGGACGACCGACGCCTGTCTGCGTGCAGAGTAACGGGCCGAGGCCCATGTATCCTCACTTACCCCTTCGTGTCCCTAGACTATATATACTCCTCCACCTCCACCATTTGAGGGTTAGCATTGTGATAGCTCATATTAGAGATAGAGCCTCGCTCATCCACATCGGATCTACTCCACGAGAGAGACCACGGCCCCTCTATGGAGAAGATCCACGTTGGATTCAAGACCTCCTCACGGAGAAGACCATCAAGACCTCCTCACGGAGAAGAACCAGTTACCCTTTGTATCGTCCCTTGTTGATTTTGGATCGTGTATCTCTCTTTGTGTTACGAGGATCTAGCACATGTGTGATCGTTCTTGTTGGTATGAGTGATTCTCTCGTGTTTCCCCTCGTATTTCCCCTCGTGTTCTTCGTGGTCTTCGCGGGATCCACTCGTTTCGTGAAAGATCGGTCGTGTAGGGTTCCACCCTACATCAGAAAACCCATTTATCCTAACCAAGCATGATTAAGAACTAGGAAATATAGCACTTGTATATATTTCTCATGTATTAAGTGCAGCCAAATTCGATTTATTCCTAACATGCACAACAATACAAAATTCTACCCACGATAATTGGACATTGCATTGCATAACTGAACCAAGAAGTTAATTAAACATCACAACAAATGAACCAAACATTAACTGCACATTGCACAATATAACATACTCCTAATAGAAGATCAGACAGTTAACCAAACACTTAACTATAGCCAATTGTAGCAATTGTATTTGTTTCTCATGTATTTACTACAACCAAATTCCATTTATTCCTCACATGGTATACAATAACAAAATGCACTCACAACTATTGAACATCGCATTGCAGAATTGAACCAGACAGTTAACTAAACACCACAACATAAATGAACCAAACGTTAACTGAGCACCACATTGCACAATGTATAACCAAACCAAGCATGCTTGACAACTTGGAAATATAGCAGTTGTTTTCGTTTCTCATGCATTTTGAAAGATAAATGTGATTTATTTCTCACATGGAAGACAATACAAAATTGCATCCAGAAGAATTGAACATCACATTTGCATAACTGAACCAAACAGTTAACTGAAGAGGACAACTAATTAACAAAATTGTTAATAAGTGAGCACCACACTGCACGACATATAGAACATATACATGTAGCGACCCGACCTCAAATAGTCAAGTCTCTATGCTTTAGTGTCATCCCAGGATCGGTAATGCTGACACACACAGTACTCGAGGATTTATAGCAGAGTAGCAATCACACACTTATTACATCGAAGGTCTCCATAGAGAACTTATTACAATAAATATGGCTTAAGGCAATCTAATACGATAACAGCGGAAGGCTTGGAAGATAAAGTGAGTCCATCAACTCCAACGGCATAGCTGAGCTGCATGACAACGACCTAACGAACCTTACTCCTCGTCTGAAAAGTATGCAACATAATACGTTGCAGCCTAAAAACGGGTCAGCACATGGAATATGCTAGCAAAGTAACACAGTAGAGCAAGAACAGAATAATGCTATCACTACATGCATATTTGGCTCGTGGAAAGCTCTATGGTTATAGTTTTAAGTAAAGCCAATTTTCCCTACAACAAAGGAATAGATTTTAATTTAACTATCATGGTAGTTGAAACATCATTGAGAAGGTTCCTCCAACTCAATCCCAATTAAGGTAATTATCCACCCAAATTTTTTAATTTAAGAGTGATGAGATACTTAAGATACTCCAAGTACTAGATACTCAAGATGTCCATAACCGGGGACACGGCTAACCATGATTAGTTTGTACACTTTGCAGAGGTTTGGGCACTTTTACCAACAAGACTCGATCGCCTCCATTGAATTTCTCGCACTACATGGTGTTTGAGAAACGGATGACCGAGACACAGTCTTTCAGAAACATTAACTCTCTACTCCGGGCAGACCATACCAAACCTACAACCCACTACCTGCCGATCCACCTCTTCAAGAGCATCATGTAACTTACTTAACTATGATAGAGCCCATAATAGCTTGTGGCTGCACACGGAAGTTTCTAGCATGAATAATCTCAGTTCCCTTTGAGCCTGGGTGGCGGTCCATCGGAAGATCACACGGGTACTCCGGGATTTCAAAAAGTACAGGCAACACTGGGTACTCCAGGTGCCTCAATCCACCCAGATGTGTATTTAAGTTGCCACCTTAAGTTGAACCATTAATTAACAATCTCACATCTGTCATGGACTTCTCTCACCCAAACCATGTCTATGAGCATAGCATAGCAATATAAGCAACACGTAGAAGTAACTCCCAAGGGTTTGAATGTAACAGGGCAATAGGTTCTACCTCATCAACTACTTCCCAACCCACATGTTAATGAAATCCTAACCATGCAATGTTTGGGGATTGGAACTAATGCATAAAAATTGGGTGATAAAGGGGTATGATCAAAGTGTTACTTGCCTTGCTGACGATCCGCGTAACCTAGAGACTCCAAATAACACACTTCGCACTCCGGGAATTCTATCGCAAACAAACAATAGCATACGTAAGAACTCAAGCAAAGAAACACGGGTAAAACTCAGATAAGAAGATCTAACCAGAAATTCAACTTAAGAATTCCGGTTTGCAAAAAGAATCAAATCGAACGAAGGAACGAAGCTCAAACGGCGAAAGAAACAAGATCCATTTGCTAATCTGGGCCTAGGTCAAATTTTACAGTGGCAAAATCTTGTTCAAGTTGGTTAAACGAAAAGAGGGTCTCGAGACGAAGATCTAGGCGCTTGAATCGCCTGATTTCGACAAACGAGCGAAAAGATAAACTAGAACGAAAATCGGATCAGAAATCGCGATCAGAAATAATCACGAATAAAATCCGATTAAAGAAAGCTGACGAATAAGCTAACGAATGAGCGTTCGCTGTCTGCGGCTAAATGGTGAAAACCGTTCATAAAAACGAACATACGGACGAACGCCCGCTAAATAACTAAACCAAAAAAAAACCTATCTACTAAAAAAATAAAACCGCGGGTCCTTAAAAAACTGATCGGTTTTTTGGTAGAAAACCGACGGCGGCGGCGGCGGTGGTTACCGGCAGCAGCGTAATGGCGGCGGCGGCGTGCGGCTCCGGCGTGCGGGGCGGCAGCGGCGCGTGCGGCGGCGGCTAGGGTTCGGGTGGGGGTGCGGGATGGGCCGAGGGCGGCTCGCCCAGCTTATAAGGTCGGCCGGGCCGAGAGTCCTAGACGGACACGGCCCGGTTAGGTCGGTTCGCGTGCAGAAAAAGACGGAAAACAATTCGGACGTGCAGAAAAAGAAAGAAAAGAAATACTAAACGGACTCCAAAAATCCCGGAATAAATTTTCCCCGTCCTCTAAAAATAAGCCGGACAAGGTGAACATTTGTTTGGGCCTAAAATGCAAATTTGAAAAACACATATTTTTCCTAATTCAAATAAAATAGCAATGAAACTCTGAATAAAGAACTTATTTGATTTTAATATTAAATCTCTGGTATTTCTTTATTTTGAGGAAGTCATTTTATCCTCTCTCTTTTATTTTTTTTATAAAAGTAATATTTCAGAGAAATGAAATTAAAATCAAGTGATCCTCTTTTCATAATTCGAGAAAAGCTCAAATATGAAAATAACGAAATCCCCAACTCTCTCCATGGGTCCTTGAGTTCCTTAGAATTTCTAGGATCAACCAAAATGCAATAAAATATGATATGAAATGATGATCCAATGCATAACATTCTAAATTGAAAATTTGGGATGTTACAAACCTACCTCCCTTAAGATGAATCTCGCCCTCGAGATTCGGGTTGGCTAGAAAATAGGTGTGGGTGGTCTTTGCGAAGGTCATCCTCTCGTTCCCATGTGGCTTCATCCTCGGTATGGTGGCTCCATTGAACCTTGCAAAACTTAATAACCTTGCTGCGGGTGACTCGACTGGCAAACTCCAAAATCTTGACTGGCTTCTCCGCATAAGTCAAGTCATTGTCCAACTGAATCACCCCCAAGGGTACGGTGTCTTTTAGCGGTATATCGGCCATCTCAGCATGGCACTTCTTCAACTTGGAAACGTGAAACACATTGTGAACTCCTGACAGTCCTTCAGGTAACTCCAACTTGTAGGCAACTTCTCCCATCCGTTCAAAACACGATACGGTCCTACAAATCTCGGGGCTAACTTTCCCTTAACTCCAAAATGTTTCAATCCTCGCAAAGGTGATACTTGCAGATATGCTCTATCTCCAATTTCATAGGTTACCTCCTTGTGTTTCGAATTTGCATAACTCCTCTGTCTAGACTGAGCTATCTTCAGTCTATCTCGAATCAGTTTGACTTTCTCCTCAGACTCTTTGATCAAGTCTGGTCCAAACAACTGTGGGTCTCCAACTTCATCCCACATTAACGGTGTTCTGCACCTTTGTCCATACAGGGCTTCGAACGGTGCCATCTTCAAATTGGCTTGGTAACTATTGTTGTATGAGAACTCTGCGTAAGGCAGATTATCATCCCAACTAGATCCATAATCTAGCGCACATGCTCTTAACATGTCCTCCAGAATCTGGTTGACTCTCTCGGTTTGTCCATCCGTCTGCGGGTGAAATGTTGTACTAAACTCCATTCTCGTTCCCAAGGTCTGGTGTAACTGATGCCAAAACTTTGAGGTAAATTGTGTCCCTCTATCAGATACGATGGTCCTTGGAACTCCATGCAGACATACGATCTTGGTCATATATCTTGGCCAACTTTGCACTGGTGTAAGTTGTTTTCACTGGGATAAAGTGTGCCACTTTGGTCAAGCGATCAACTACTACCCATATAGAATCATAACCTGATTTGGTCCTGGGCAATCCGGTGATAAAATCCATGCCAAGTTTATCCCACTTCCATTCGGTTATCGGCATAGGTTGTAGCAATCCTGTTGGCTTTCGATGCTCTGCCTTCACTCTCTGACACACATCACATACGGCTACATACTCGGCGATATCCTTCTTCATCCCTGTCCACCAGAAACGTTCCTTCAAATCCAAATACATCTTGGTGTTTCCGGGGTGTATCGAGTATGGTGAGTCATGAGCCTCCTGAAGTATTAACTTCCTGATCTCTGTGTTATTGGGCACATAAACACGGTCCTCAAACCATAAGGTGTCATGCTCATCCTCACGAAAACCTTTGGCGTTTCCTTCGCTCATTTTCTCTTTTATCTCGGCAATCTCTTTGTCTCCTTCTGGGCTTCTCGAATATTTCCTAACAATGTAGAGTGAACCTCCATTGTTGCAACAAAACCTCTAGGAACAATCTCCAAACGAAGTTCCCGAAGATCCTCTGCTAACTCCTTCAGCAATCCCGTGCTTTCTAGGGTATTAGCATAACTCTTCCGGCTCAAAGCGTCTGCTACGACGTTGGCCTTTCCTGGATGATAGTGAAGTTTCATGTCATAATCCTTTATAAGCTCCAACCATCTTCTCTACCTAAGGTTCAGTTCCTTCTGGGTGAAGATGTACTTCAAACTCTTATGATCCGTGTACACATCACAATGGTTTCCAATAAGGTAATGCCTCCAAGTCTTCAACGCATGCACTACGGCTGCTAACTCCAAATCATGCGTGGCATAATTCAACTCGTGCGGTTTCAGTTGTCGCGAGGCATACGAAACAACTCTTCCGTCCTGCATAAGCACACTTCCAAGTTCTAAGCGATAGGCGTCGCAATACACTTGGAAATCCTTACGTATATCTGGTAGTGTCAGCACTAGGGCTATAGTCAAACGTTTCTTCAGCTCCCGGAAACTTGCCTCGCAATCTTCCGTCCATTTAAACTTGGTATCCTTCTTCAACAATTCTGTCATTGGCTTCGTGATCTTGGAAAATTCTCAATGAATCTCCGGTAGTATCCTGCGAGTCTAAGAAAACTGCGGATCTCGCTAACTGAAGTGGGTGCCAACCATTCAGTGACTGACTGAACCTTGGTGGGGTCTACTGCTATACCTTCTCCTGATATAACATGTCCAAGGAATCCGACTTCCTTCAACCAAAACTCGCATTTGCTGAACTTGGCATACAACTGATGTTCCCTGAGTTTCTCGAGAACTAAACGCAAATGCTCCTTGTGCTCCTCTTCATTCTTCGAATATACCATTATATCATCAATGAAAACCACAACAAACTTATCCAAATATTTCATGAACACCTTGTTCATCATGCTCATGAAATAGGCAGGGGCGTTAGTCAGTCCAAACGACATGACCGTATATTCGTATAACCCATACCGTGTGGTGAATGCTATCTTTGGTATATCTTTCTCTCGTATCTTCAACTGATGATATCCTAATCGCAGATCGATCTTGGAAAACACCTTAGCTCCTTGGAGCTGGTCAAACAGATCGTTGATCATCGGCAATGGGTACTTGTTCTTGATCGTCACTTCATTCAATGCCCGATAATCAACAACCATCCTTAGGGATTTATCCTTCTTCTCAACCAAAAGCACTGGGGCTCCCCATGGTGATGAACTCCGTCGAATGTAACTTCCAATAACTCCTTGATCTGTTTCTTAATCTCCTCCAGATCATTCGCAGGCATCCGATAGGGTCTCTTGGATATTGGCCATGTGCCTGGCAATAGCTCAATTAAAAACTCGATATCTCGATCCGGTGGCATGCCTGGTAAGACCTCTGGGAAAACATCCGGGTAATCCTTTACTACAAGCACTTCCTCCTGAACAACTCCTGTGAGGGTATTTACTTGGCTACTTCTTGGCGCATGCCTAGATATATACTTGATACTTTTTCCCTCCGGGGTGATGAGACAAATTGACTTACTAACACAGGCAATGCTTCCTCCGTACTTTGACATCCAGTCCATTCCTAATATCACATCCAATCCTTGTGACTCCAAGATAATTAGGTAGGATGGAAAAACATTGCTACCAATGGTTAAGGGTATCTGGTCGCACCATCAACTAGCCATATACTCTGCTCCAGGTGAGCTTACTAACAAAGGGGTCCTAAGGGTTTGGGTCGGTAGTTTAAACTTATCCACAAATTTTGTTGATATGTATGAATGCGATGCACCCGTATCAAAAAGAACAAGAGCGGTAAATTACTTAACCAAAAACTTACCTATAACCGCGTCTGGCTGCTCTTCAACCTCCTCCACGTTAACGTGGTTCACTTGTCCTTTGTTGAATGGATTGGGCTTCTTCCCAGCGCTCCTATTTCCGTTTCCATTCTTCCCTTCAGGGCACTCCGTGGCATAGTGTCCAGTCTTCCCGCACTTGAAACAAGTAACGTGGCTTAGGTCTCTCTTTGTGGGTGTGGCTGGATTGGGGCGGTTCTGATTGTTGCTTGTTCCATTCCCATTCCCATTCCTTGGGCCAGTACGATTATGGTTACTTCCTCCATTATGGGTGTGGCCTCCATGGTTATGAACAAGTCCTCCCGAGTTCGGGGTTAGGCGAGGCTTCTACTGAGCTCCTAAGTTATACCTTACTTGTCCATACTTCCTCTTATAGCTCTCAATCTATTGCTGCTTCCCTTCAATCATAAGAGCCTTATCTACCAACTCCTGGTAGTTGGTGAATGTTGCCACCATCAACTGCATGCTCATCTCATCATTCAGCCCTTGCATAAACTTCTCCTGCTTTGCGGCATCTGTGGCCACATCATCAGGGGCATAGCGAGATAACTTGCTAAACTCATCCGCATACTGAGCCACAGTATGGTTCCCCTGGCGTAAGTTGCGAAACTCACGCTTCTTCAAATTCATGGCTCCAGATGAGACATGGGCTATACGGAAGGCTTGCTGAAATTGGTCCCATGTCACCATGGCTATAGGGTAGGTGACAGTGTAATTCTCCCACCATGTGGCTGCTGGTCCATCCAACTAATGTGCGGTAAAACACACCTTCTCAGCATCGGTACATCCTTCAGTGGTTAACTCCCTTCCAATCCTGCGGAGCCAATCATCCGCTACTATAGGCTCGGTGCTACTGGAAAACACCGGCGGCTGCAACCTCAGAAAACGGGCTAAGTTGTCAACTGGTGGTGGTGGTGGTGGATTGTTGTTGTTGTTGCCTTGGTTCTGAACTAACAACTGCATCAGGGTATTCTGTTGCTGGATCAACTGAGTGAGCTCCAGTGGGAAAGCAAATCCGGGGTCACGTCTCGGAGGCATCTGATGGGTTTAGAGGGGAGAGATTAGAATAGAACGAGGTCTAATGAGAAAGCACTACCCATATGCACATGAGACAAACACAATCATTTCACTCAATCAAGCAAGCAAGGCATACAATCGGTCTAGAACTATCATAAAAGTGCTCGGACTACTCTATTTACATGGTGCAGTACTACTACTGATGTGGTGGTCTACTAAAAATATTCCTCAGTGGAAGACTCCATGATATCTGCTCCAGCTTCGTCTTCAATGTCATCATTGCTAAGGTCAGAGTCGGTGTCGTCGATGATTAGGTAGTCCTCCGGACGAATCTCCTTAGGTTCTTCGTCTTCTTCTACTGGTGTGGGGTCTCCCAGGAGTACTCCTAGCTTCCTTTCCAGATCGTCATTCTTCTCCACTAGTATGACGATTTCCTCCTCATAATCTTCACGTGTAGCCTTGAGTTCTTCCTCCAGTTCTGTGATCCTAGACATTGTGTTCTTCAGATCTATCATGCCTGCGCACATCTGATTCTGCTGGCGTCGAATGTGCAGGTTTAGTTCCTAGATGAAAGCTACAATTGATCTATCCTTCCTGGTGTTGATCATCTCCCATTGCTAGTCTCGGCGCCCACAAATCTGATAGATAGTATCCTTAAGCTCCTTCTGGTAAACTTCTCCAATGCGTCCCATGGTGATGTGAGCTAGCATACTCTTTCCTAGACTCCAGGTTGGAGCATCAAAGGAAAACTCTATGGGTTTAGTGACTGGAGTGAAGGTTCTTCCTGGAACTTGAACTTGAATCATCCATCGCTCCTCTTCTCGTAAAGTGGCGTTATAAGTCCCGGTGAAGCTTGGTATTCCTATGTTCAGGTACCTAGTGACTTCCTTCAGGTGTCGTCCAAAAGGTGCTTCTTCATCCAGTTGTGCAAACTTGTTCCTTGCATCCGCCATCCTAAAGGGCAGAAAATGGAGAGGAGTCAGAAATGAGAAGAGGATAGTGATCTATGGCTTTTAGCTTAGTGGACGTGTCCTACACTCAGCGTGTGCTCTGATACCATCTTGTAGCGACCCGACCTCAAACGGTCAAGTCTCTGTGCTTCAGTGTCATCCCTGGATCGGTAATGCTGACACACACAGTACTCGAGGATTTATAGCAGAGTAGCAATCAGACACTTATTACATTAAAGGTCTCCATAGAGAACTTATTACAATAAATAGGGCTTAAGGCCATCTAATAAGATAACAACGGAAGGCTTGGAAGATAAAGTGAGTCCATCAACTCCAACGGCATAGCTGAGCTGCACGGCAACGACCTAACGAACCTTACTCCTCGTTTGTAAAGTCTGCAACATAATATGTTGCAGCCCGAAAATGGGTCAACACATGGAATATGCTGGCAAAGTAACACAGTAGAGCAAGAACAGAATAATGCTATCACTACATGCATATTTGGCTCATGGAAAGCTCTATGGTTATAGTTTTGCGTAAAGCCAATTTTTCCCTACAACAAAGGAATAGATTTTAATTTAACTATCATGGTCGTTGAAACATCATTGAGAAGGTTCCTCCAACTCAATCCCAATTAAGGTAATTATCAACCCAACAATTTTAATTTAAGAGTGACGAGATACTTAAGATACTCCAAGTACTAGATACTTAAGATGTCCATAACCGGGGACACAACTAACCATGATTAGTTTGTACACTCTGCAGAGGTTTGCGCACTTTTCGCCACAAGACTCGATCGCCTCCGTTGAATTTCTCGCACTACATGGTGTTTGAGAAATGGATGACCGAGACACAGTCTTTCAGAAACATTAACTCTCTACTCCGGGCAGACCATACCAAACCTACAACCCACTACCTGCTGATCCACCTCTTCAAGAGCTTCATGCAACTTACTTAACTATGCTAGAGCCCATAATAGCTTGTGGCTGCACACGGAAGTTTCTAGCATGAATAATCTCAGTTCCCTTTGAGCCTGGGTGGCGGTCCATAGGAAGATCACACGGGTACTCCGGGATTTCCAAAAATACAGGCAACTCTGGGTACTCCAGGTGCCTCAATCCACCCAGATGTGTATTTAAGTTGCCACCTTAAGTTGAACAATTAATTAACAATCTCACATCTATCATGGACTTCACTCACCCAAACCACGTCTACGAGCATAGCATAGCAATATAAGCAACACGTAGAAGTAACTCCCAAGGGTTTGAATGTAACAGGGCAATAGGTTCTACCACATCAACTACTTCCCAACCCACATGTTAATAACATCCTAACCATGCAATGTTTGGGGATTGGAACTAATGCATAAAAACTGGGTGATAAAGGGGTATGATCAAAGTGTTACTTGCCTTGCTGACGATCCACGTAACCTAGAGACTCCAAATAACACGCTTAGCACTCCGGGAATTCTATCGCAAACAAACAATAGAATACATAAGCACTCAAGCGAAGAAACACGGGTAAAACACAAATAAGAAGATCTAACCAGAAAGTTCAACTTAAGAACTCCGGTTTGCAAAAAAATCAAATCGAACGGAGCAACGAAACTCAAATGGCGAAAGAAACAAGATCCGTTTACTAATCTGGACCAAGGTCAAATTTTACAGTGGCAAAAGCTTGCTCAAGTTGGTTAAATGAAAAGAGGGTCTCGAGACGAAGATCTAGGCGCTTGAATCGCATGATTCCGACAAACAAGCGAAAAGATAAACTAGAACGAAAATCGGATCAGAAATCGCAATCAGAAATAATCGCGAATAAAATTCGATTAAAGAAAGCCGACGAACAGGCTAACGAACGAGTGTTCGCTGTCTGTGGCTAAACGGTGAAAACCGTTCGTAAAAACGAATATATGGACGAACGTCCGCTAAATAACTAAACCGAAAAAAACAAAACCAATCTACTAAAAAAAATAAAACCGCGGGTCCTAAAAAACCGATCGGTTTTTCCATAGAAAACCGACAGTGGCGACGGCAGTTACCGGCAGCAGCGGAACGGCGGCGGCGGCGTGCGGCTCCAGCGGTGGGGCG